>NC_088687.1:129162727-129350227 GCF_028017835.1 Emys orbicularis
TGGAGCAAAGCAATTTTGGGGGCCCCTTCCATAAAAAAAAGTTGCAATACTATAGAATACTATATTCTCGTGGGGGCCCCTGTGTGGCCCAGGGCCTGGGGCAAATTGTCCCACTTGCCCCCCCCCCCCCTGGGTGGCCCTGCATTTTCGTGTTTCACACAAGGCACGACAAATGATGGCACCAATGATTTTATCCTCCACGCGCTGCCTGTTTATTTGAAAATCATTTTAAAACCGTATGGACTCTGAAATGTAAATAAAAGTCACTCAGGCGCACGTGCTGATCTAGTTTCCTTCTTTGCCATACAAGACCAAAAAATTCTTACCCCAAAAGGTGTGTTTTTGTGTTTAGCTGATTGAGTCAGTCAAGCAAATTTCCTGCTTTCATGAATATTGTCAGGAAAGTCAGGCACTGTAATTTCTGAAGTGTTTTTTTGTCCTTGGATGACTTGGCAGGAACTGGAGGTTGCTTGGCTGTTTAAAAGTCACCCAATAAGGGCCTGCTTCTGCTCCCAGAGAAGCCAGCAGAAGTCTTTCCATTGTCGTCCAGGAGAAAGGAATTCTGTCTGAAGGGAAAAAACACCTGAATGCATCCCAGCCATGGGTGGCTGCCAGTCTGTAGTCACAAGAAGTGAAAAGCCATCCTAACTGACACTCAAGTCTGGTGATAGTGTTCCTTTTCATGTCTGGGTCTTCATGTGACGTATATTTGGTCTGTTTATTTTCACCTGCACATTTTCTGCATTTACTTTTATATTTATTTCTAGCAATGGACCCAAATCAGAACCCAGAATACACCACTGAACTCTGAGGAGCATTCAGAATCTGAACTCAGTCCCAGTATGAACTTCATGGCTCTCACCTTAGGGCTGAACCAAAACACAGATCCAACCATCCCCGAATCCTGGATGTCTGAACATAGACTTCATGACTTTTTCCTCCTGTCTCTCTTCTTGCTTTCTTTTTCTTTCTCTCTCGTGTACCTTAATCACATCAGGATTGGGTCTTCTGCTCATTCATCGTAGTATAATTTAATCAGAATTAAATTATATCAGGGGTTTGTTCTGTGCCCCCACTCTTGTGTACTTAGTATTTGACCTTGCTGGTTTGTTAACTTACTTCACCATTTTTCTTTGTTGAATTGTCCTGGATTCTATCAAGGGAAGATAAGAAGACACCCCGTGGCTTAAGTAAACTCACATAACCACAGAATCCCTAATATCCACATTTCATGGCAAATATTTTTTCCTGCATTAGTAGTATTAGTGATGATAATGCTACTTTTACCTGCCGATGGGCTGAGATCAGCTTTGTTTATATGATAGGGTTACCATACGTCCGGATTTTCCCGGACATGTCCGGCTTTTTGGTCCTCAAATCCCCGTCCGGGAGGAATTTCCAAAAAGCCGAACATGTCCGGGAAAATAGGGAGGCATGGTAAGGGGACCCCGAGTGCGAGTGGCTGCAGCAAAACTTACAACTCCCTCAATCTGCCGATCTGCCAGGGCACAGAGGCGACGGCGGCATCCGAGCGCGCAGCCGCCTCCTCCCCGGGCTCCAAATTTCCCGGCTCCCGCCGCTCTCCATCGCGGCAGGGGCCAAAGCAACTTCCCCAGCGTAGCAGCAGCCGGAGCCCGGGGGGCGGGAGGGAGGAGGGGGAATGCGGGGTGCTCAGGGGAGGGGGCAGAGTTGGGGCGGGGACTTTGGGGAAGGGGTTGGAATGGGGGTGGGGAAGGGGCAGAGTTGGGGCGGGGCCCCCGTGGAGTGTCCTCTTTTTTCAGTGTTGAAATGTGGTAACCCTATTATATGATGAGCATTATGATCAAGTACTCTGTGAACCTTATGTTCTATATGCTCTTGCATCTATATAATTCAGATAATTGGCTGAGGCATGGTTAGACTATTTGACTCCACTCCATTTGTGAACGTGGGTGCACCTGGAATGTGAGTAATTTCCTAATCACCTGTTGATTGTAAGCCCCTTTTATCTTCAATCAGAATTGAATCCTGTACTATAAGTATCAACCAACCTACTTTTAGGGTTGCCAACTTTCTAATCACACAAAACCAAAAACCCTAGCCCAGCCCCTTCCCTGACGCCCTTCCCCTGTTCTGCCCATTCCCTAAGGCCCCGCTTCCCGCTCACTACATTCCCCCTCCCTTGGTGGCTCGCTCTCCCCCACCCTCACTCAGTTTCACTGGGCTGGGGCAGGGGGTTGGGGTGTGGGCTCTGGGGTGGGGCCAGAAATGAGGGGTTTGGAGTGCAGGAGGGGGCTCTAGGCTGGGGAGTGGGGCCGAGGGATTCGGAGTGCAGGAGGGGGCTGTGGGTTGAGGCATGGGGTTGGGGTGCAGGAGGGGGTATGGTCTTGGGATGACGTATTTGGGGTACATGGGGGGCTGCAGGTTTGGGGGGACTCAGGGCTGCGGCAGGGGTTTGGGGTTGGGACATGGGCTTAACTTGGGCAGCTCCCGGTAAGTAGCACAGCGGGGCTAAGGCAGGCTCCCTGCCTGTCCTGGCACTGCGCTGTGCCCCGGAAGTGGCCAGAAGGTCCGGCTCCTAGGCAGGGGGGCCAGGAGGCTCCGTGCGCTGCTCTCACCTGCAGGCACTCCCCAGCCCCCACTGGCCATGGTTCCCGGACTGTGGGAGTGCGGAGCCAGTGCTCGGGGCTGGGGCAGCGAACTTTGAGTTTGGAGTGGTGGAAAGTCTGCAACTTACCAGCATTTCTCCTTTTGCAGGGGACCTGCAGCCAGTAGATACAGCCCTGAAAGTACTGATGGCAGCACATCTCCAGGATCTGTTCCACCTAGGAAGAGAGCAGAAAGAGGTACCATGTCTGACTTCTCTGGGGTGGAATGTTTCCATTGATGGAGCTGGCACTGGGAACATGGGAAGGGGGAATGCAAATTGCCCATTATATAGAGAAAAACCTGTCTTAAGCAACCACATCAGGGTCCATCAAGCATAACACCGCTGATTAACCAACCGCAAGCTGACCTGCCATCTCTTTTCTGCCCCTATGCATGGTAAGCTTCTGACTGATTAATCCATTTCTGAGGTTCCCTCTTCCACTGTTTGTGTCTCAGGGGTATTAACTTTGTACTTGTCCAAACTGAATCATACTATGTTATATTTGCTTCTGTTATTAACCTCCAGCCAGGTCCTTTGTACTATTTCTCTGTCCTTGGATGTTCACTTCCCTCCATTTAGTACGAGCTGAGCATTTCTTTACCTCCAATTCTAGATCACTCTGATTCTTGGATTGATTCTCCAGCACTGGAGAGAGTGGGAGGGACTCAAGGAACCAGTTCTGGTTCTCAGATTCTCAGGCCCAGCCCCAACCCTGACATGACTTAGAGCAGCTTCCAGGCATCTCTATCTTGCATCATTGATGTAGGGTCCTTATTGGAGCCTATGCCGCTGCTGGACTGCTATTTGGAGTAGAGCTCCACCATGCCACCCCTGAATCCACCCCCCCCCCCGACATGCTGCTTCTTTCCCTTGACATGCCCCTATGGGAGAAGTAGCGTGAGCAAAGGTGGAGGGGGCAGATGCAGTGCTACATCAGAGGAATTCTCTGTTGGGCATTTGCGGCTGGATTATACATTGGGGCGTTACACCCGAGAGGCACAAAGGGGCCGTATCCCAGTGGGAGAATCAGGCCTATTAAGACAGCTGGTTGAAAAATGGGATATTTTTTTCACAGAAAGCGTGTCCTTTTTGTGGAAAAAGTTTCAAAATTTGACATTTTTGCCCAGCTCTCCTGATTAATAAGGACCTCACATCGATCCCTTTCCACTCAGTCACAATCAGTGCAAGCAAAGCAACACAGTATTTTTCTCAAGCAAACAGAGGGGAGTATTAGAAAATCAAGCCCAAAGGCCAGTGCAATGTTGTTTAAATCCAAATCCAAATAGTGCCTCGCATTTTATGACACATGCCCTAGGTCGGTGGAGAGTGAGGAGAGGGTTAAACCCTTATATACTATGTAAACTCGAGCGCTGCTGGATTCTCTTGCCCTCACACTGCCTGTCTCCCACGTTCAGCGAGACCTGGGTTTAGGTGAAGTTATTTGGCACTGCATTAAAGTGGATGTACTCCTTTTTCTCAGATTAGAGGGCTAAATGAGAAATCAGGTTTAAATAGATTAAAGATAGAGGACATCGTTCTCTTTAAATAAATACTACAAAGGCCCAATACTCATTAAAATACTGTTTCTGTAGGAAGGGAGCCAGTAAAATCCTGCAGGATGGTTATGAGCTGCTTTACTGAGCTCCGTGTTAGCTAGGTTCTCTCTAAAGCAGATTGCACAGATGTGTATAGCAGTGTACAGGCTTGTCTTGCGCTTACTGCCCTGGACTGTGACTGAGGTGATTTGGGTTTAATTCCCAACTCTGTCATAGACTCCCTGAGTAACTTTGGGCCAGTCCCTTAATCTCTCTGCCCCTCAGTTCCCATCTGTAAAATAGGGATAGTCCTGTACCTCACAGAGTGGCTTTGGGGGTAAAGATAGAAATACTTGCAAGTTACTGTGCTGCTAAGTTGTTGGGTGCCACATAAGAACCCGAATAAATGGCCAGATGTTGTCTGAGCATCTCACAAACTTGAACATATTTTCACATCATCTCTGTGTGATAAGGAAGTGTTTCCCTCATTGTGCAAATGGGGGACCTGAGGCATACAGAAGATAAATGACTTCCCCAAGGTCACACCATAGATCAGTGGAATATTCCATCCTGTATAGTGGAAAGCGAGCATCTAGTTTGCTTAAAAGCTTACTGATGGACAGGACAAGGATGAAGCGGCACTCAGACCAGTCTTGGGTTGAGGTGCAGTCAGATTAGTGCACTCTGTGTCACTGACTATTTCTCCTTTCAGTGTAGAGGCTTTTGAGAGTGTGGCCAGATGATGATGGGGCATTTTCACTAACACAGGTTCTTACACTGATCCTGGGTGGCCTTTTGGGGGTATTTCTGACTTTTCCGTGCAAGTTAGAGCAGCCTTTAGGCTTAGGGGACATAGCAATCTGGTGTCCTTTCTCTCTATTTCCCTCATGAACAGGGATGTAGGCACGTAAGATTCTGCTGTTTGAGTCGTGAGGAGTTTTTGTTTGTTTTTATGGGCACTGTTCCTGGGGGAAAAGCTTCCTGGAAAAGGTGTATCTGACTCACACTTGGTCCTAAAAAATGTCAGGCTTAGGTGCAGACCAATCTTTATTAGCAAAGTGTTCCAGCATCTCAGTCCTGCTGCTGACAACACTCTGCCCTCAGTGATTAGTGGTCTAAACCTGGGTGTCTCAGCTGTAATGTCACTGGGAAGCATAGCTGTCCTGGACAGGAAGGCAGGATCTATGGTAGCCAGGGCCCAATCCATGAAGGGCTTGATGCAGGAATTAGTTATGCAGGTGGTCAAACTAGGTGATCAACAGTCCCTTCTTGCCTTAAAATCTGTAAATCATCCTCTCTTATGTCAGTTTTACACCAGTATCACTCCATTAACCTCATTGGTGTTACTCCTGGTTTACACTAGGGTAGGTGAGAAGAGACTTAGGCCTTAAGAATATGCGCCTTAAAATCCTGTTCTAAAATATATCTGTTCTTACAAGTGTTGTCCTGTTATGATGAGGGGTTAGTTACTCTTTGGAGCTCAAGATGCTGTAAATGCAGGTGCTTTCATTCCGAAACAACAAATTCCTAGCAGGTGCTAGGAGTCCCCATGACCCTAAATAAAGAATGAAGTCTGCAGGGACCATCTTACACTCTGTCGAGTCTGGATTCACCGCCACATACGTGTGCCACAGGCCTCTGGTGTTCAGTTAGCCTCATGCAAAGACACATTGTCCTGTGGAATATTTTTTGTTATTGTGCTGTTCAAATCCTCCCACCCCCGCATCCTGGCTCTTTGCACCTCCACGTGCATAATTCACAGCTGAATTGTAGGTTATATAATAATCCAAGTCCTAAAGAGCTGACTCACAAACTTCTCTGCTTTTCTCAAAACACCTTTTTTCCCACCTGCTCTCCCCTCAACAAATTCTCTTCTAATTGTCAAGTATGGAAGGCTGTTGTCATAGAGAACATTACGAGGAAGGAAGGAAGGAAGGAAGGAAGGAAAGGAGGGTAGTAACATCACTGCCACCTGCTTGCACATTTCAAGTCAAAGGGCAACCAACCTAAAAAAATCCCAACATGAATGGGCATCAGCCCAAGCTGAACATACCGCTGGTACCTGCAAGCAGGATCTGTCATGTCTGCAATCCTGCGTGATGAACCTTTGACTGGTCTATGTACAGCATGAGAACCTGAAAGAACATGTAATTAAGAGCTGCTGGCAAGTGGTATAGAACACTGTGCTATACAGTGGCTTGTGGGCTATGCAATTTGCTTGCTATTCTTTTTAAACATGCCATTCTTCCTACACGCATTTCAGTATCCACCCAGTTATGAAAGCGTTCTTGGCTTGTTGCCATTCTGCTCCAGTGCTCGAACATCTGAATCTTTATTCTGAATTACAGTACAGTTCAAACCCTGTTTAAATAGTTTTTGGGGGTTTTTTAAGCCCTCAGAAGAACAAGACTGTAATGGCATAATAACATGGATTAAATACTAAACAAGCCGTGAACAGCTTTGAAAGTGGGCAGTCTATGGTAGCATTACTAGGTGAAATTCGCCCCAGCACAGGCGGAGCGCAAGGCCTATGCACCACTTACATGGTGCATAGATCTCATGCTGGTCCTCTGTCCAGGGGTGAATTTCACTCACTGCTCTTAGTGCTGTGTGTGCTGGTGATTTTGTGATGGTCAACATTATTGGCTTTGCATATGCACTTACTATGGGCCCAGTTCTGCAGCCTCACTCATACTGAGTAGTTTTACTCACATAGGCAGTCCTAGTAACTACTCTTGTGAGTAAATGCTCCTCAACGTTTGTGAAGGTTGAAGAATTAGGAGCTACCTGAGTGAAATAGAAATGAACTTTTTATCAATACATTTAAAAAAAACCCCTCTTTATTAAATTGAACTGAAATCTGGACTCTCAGAGAGGAGCAGAGAGCTAGTGCTGGAGCTGGTGAGTGTCAGACTGACTGAGCGTGAAGATCCCTTTGGCCCCAACAGAATGTAGAGCAGCAGAAGTTTTGGGGATCGCACCGTTAGTATTAACTGGTTATGTTTTTGGGGTGTTTTAATTAATGCTGGGCATGAGATACAAAGTTTGAATTTGGATCTAAAGCCAATTATTTACTGTATGCTTTATAACTGTTTAAAAAGAGGTTGGGTAAAAATGATGTCATAGGGAACACAACACCCGTTCACGTGGTTTTTGGCCTATGAACTTGTCATTTTAAGTGGCTGCACCATGGCACCTGGAATCATTATTATCTGTATTGTGGTAATGCCCAAAGGCCTCAGCTGAGATCAGGGCTCCACTGTACCAGGCACTGTAGAAACACATAAGCATCAGTCCCTGTCCTGGAGAGCTTAGAATCTAAACAAGTAGCAGGTGAGCAAGGATGATCCAGTTGGTAGGATGCTAGCTTGGGACACCTGGCTTCTGTTCCCCGCTCTGCCACAGACTTCAGTGACCTTGGTCACGTTCCTTAGGGCTAGATTTTTGAAAGTATTTAGGCACTTAAAGATGCAAATAGTGGGATTTTTCAAAAGCACCTACTCACCCAACTTCCATTAAGAGCTGTCCTTTAGTCTCTCTATGGGGTGTCTCTGTTCCCCATCTATAAACCAGGGTGCTGTCCTAGCTCACAGGGGTGTTGCGAGGATAAGTACATCCAAAAATTGTGAGGTGCTCACATACTACCATAATGTGACTACGTTACTAAGATGTGTTCCACACCATGATAAGGTTGGAGAATCTCTAAACTAAAACATCCTAGTTTTGGCCCAGGAGGTCAGACTAGATCATCTAATGATCCCTTCTAAAAAAAAAAAAATCTGAGTTGTTATCCCCATTTAACAGATGGGGAACTGAGGCACAGATAGACTAATTGGCTTGCCCAAGTCAGGAACTGAACATGTGTCTCTTGAGTCCCCAGCCGGGGCCAACCAAGACCATCTTCCTTCTCCACCATAGAGCCCACAAAAAAGTAGCATTCAAGGCAAGCAACCATTTTCTGTTTGGGGGGAATAAACCAGAGCAATATTTGGAAGACTTTCCCTCTTTCACATGGTCACAGCGGATCTAGCCTTTGCAACTTTCCACAGCAATGTAGAGTTCAAGCATTAAACAAGGCCAAGCTCCATGATCCCAGCAACTGGAGCATCTTATTTACCCCAGTCAAAAGTGTTGAAGGCACTTTTAAATCTTTTCACTTGTGTACAGTATGTGCTCTAACAATGATTCCATTGGGCTGTTTCAAATCATGTCCTTTGTGCATGTAAATCATATGCTCTGTAAGAGTAACCCCATCAGCCAACTCTAGACTACTCCATCACTGCCATCAAGCCAACCCTAGACTGCACCAACCCCTGGCAGAAAATAATTCAAATAAATCCCCACATCCTCAGAACATCTTTTCAAAAACGTCTGTTATTTCATTCCTCACCAAATGCACTTAATAAGGGTTTCTAGATTTTGCCTTTTAGAGAAAGGCAACCAATGTAAACAGGGAGGGGCTGAACACTGACTTAAAGATGCAGGCAGTAGAAGGAGTTGGTGCAGATGGACACTGCTGCACTGTGAGATCTTGAAATCATTGTCACACCCTTAGGGTCAATTGAATCTTAGGAGGACTTTGGCTGCTGTGGTAGGGTGTGTGCCCCTCTGGAAAGCCGGCGTGGGTAGTGCAAGATAGAATTCTGTGGCCAGGTAGGTGGTTAGGTGAAGGCTACTTGTGCCCTCTTTCATAGAGTCATAGATTTCAAGTTCAGAAGGGACCATTGTGATCATCTACTCTGACCTCCTATATAACACAGGCCATAGAACGTCTCAAAAATAATTTCTAGAACAGTGGTTCTCAAACTTTTGTTTCACATAGCAAGCCTCTCAGTGCAACCCCCCCTTATAAATTAAAACCACTTTTAAATATATTTAACACCATTATAAATGCTGGAGGCAAAACGGGGTCTGGGGTGGAGGCTGACAGCTTGCGACTCCCATGTAATAACCTCGTGACCCCCTGAAGGGCCCCGACCCCCAGTTTGAGAACCCCTGTCCTAGAACGTAGCTTTTAGAAAAACATCCAATCTTGACTAAGAAATTATCAGTGATGGAGAATCTGCCATGACCCTTGGTAAATTGTTCCAATAGCTAATTCTTTTCACAGCTAAACATTTACACCTTCTGTCCAGTCTGAATTTGTCTTCTTTCAACTTTCAGCCATTGGATCATGTTATACCTTTCTCTGCTAGACTGAAGAATACATTATTAAATATTTGTTTCCCAGGTAGATACTTATAGACTGCAATCAAGTCACCACTTAACTTTCTCTTTCTGAAGCTAAATAAATTGAACTCTTATAGTGAAAGACTCAAAGGCATGTTTCTAATTGTTTAATCATTCTTGTGGCTCTTCTCTGAACCGTCTCCAATTTATCAACATGCCTCTTGAATCTGGGCACCAGAATTAGACATAGTATTCCAGCAGTGGTTGCACCATTGGCAAATAGAAGTAAAATAACTTCTCAACTCCTACTCCAGATTCCCCTGTTTATGCATCCTAGGCCTGGTCCCCACTAAGCCCCCACTTCGGACTAAGGTACGCAAATTCAGCTACGTTAATAATGTAGCTGAATTCGAAGTACCTTAGTCCGAACTTACCACGGGTCCAGACGCGGCAGGCAGGCTCCCCCGTCGATGCCGCGTACTCCTCTCGCCGAGCTGGAGTACCGGCGTCGACGGCGAGCACTTCCGGGATCGATCCTAGAACATCGATTGCCTGCCGCCGGACCATCCGGTAAGTGTAGACGTACTTTCAGATCACATCAGCTCTTTTGGTCACAGCTTCACACTGGGAGCTCATGTTCACCTGCTTATCCACCCCCACGTTCTTGGGTTTTTTTAAGAACAAATTAGACAAACACCAATCATGGATGGCCTAGGTCAGGAGTCGGCAACCTTTCAGAAGTGATGTGCCGAGTCTTCATTTATTCACTCTGATTTAAGGTTTCGCGTGCCAGTCATACATTTTAACGTTTTTAGAAGGTCTCTTTCTATAAGTCTATAATATATAACTAAACGATTGTTGTATGTAAAGTAAATAAGGTTTTTAAAATGTTTAAGAAGCTTCATTTAAAATTAAATTAAAATGCAGAGCCCCCCGGACCGGCCAGGACCTGGGCAGAGTGAGTGCCACTGAAAATCAGTTCGCGTGCCACCTTCGGCACGCGTGCCATAGGTTGCCTACCCCTGGTCTAGGTTTACTTGGCCCTTCCTGAATGCAGGAGGCTGGATTCAATGACTTCTCCAGGTCCCTTCCAACCCTACATTTCTATGAGTCTAGAAGAGGTTGCCCCCCAGCGAGGGCCGAGGCAATGGGTGGAAACTTGCACTGCCACTGCCCAGACCGTAGTTGTTCTGTAGATAAAGATTGGAAATCAGGCCCCAGGGCTGACAAGCCAGCACATAGCTGTTAAATAAATTCAGGTGCAGGCTGGTTGCTGTTTATAACCTTCGATATGGTGTAACCCTCCTCCCTTGGCTAGTAATCATGACAGGATCCAAATCCAAGCTAGAGTTTCCTCCATCTGGAAAATAAGGCTCCATTGCAGAATCCACTGCTGGCAACTTTGGAGTTGCCTCTCAGTCTGTCACGTGCTTAGACTGCTCATGAGCGATCTGGGCTGCTTGTCAGTTTGATTTCCATCCTTGTCTGAGCCCCCTTTTATTCAGAGGGAATTTATGCATTTTTACCCATCTGAGAATGAAGGCCCGTGGGAATCATTTTTGAGCTCTATCCATTGACCTCCCTCACTTTCAACACATACACAGTTTTTCTCAAAGAAGGCTATTGTTTCTCCAGGTATGACTGAAGATTGGGTCTACAATAAATACGTTAATCAATTAAAACAAACAATAATAAAATGTACTTTGCACTTTTATTCCTTAGAAGACTTAAAAACCTCTAACAAGCATTAACCAATTAATCCTTATACTATAAAGGATGCATGAGGATCACTTCTTCCACGACTGAATTACAATACCCTCAGGAGTGGAATGCAGTAAGGCTCAGTCCAGCCAACTGAGTGCTTCCTGCAACATACTTACCACCACTGACTTGAACTGAGATCAGTGGGAGTGGAAGGTGCTTACCATTTATGAAGATCAGGTCCAGTTCTCTAACAGTTCACAGCAGCATCATGTAACTGTTTTTAGGTGGGAAGTGAAAAATATTTTACCCAGCTGAATGTGTGTGTTGGATTTAAGCACACAGAGTGCTCCAGATCCTCAAAGATATATAGGCTCCTATGTTCCATTAAATCAATGGAAGTTAGGAGCCCAAATACCTTTGAGGATCTGGGCCAACGTAACTACCTAGCCACAACGCTGTGTTTAGCATCTGTACTCATGGAAGAGCTGCTGTAGATGCTTTAACTGCCACAAGTGATCTGGAGTTTGTCTTTAGGCCTCATGCAAAATATAGCACGTTCTCTAATACCATGCTGGGGTATTATTCAGTGCTGATTTGAGGGGCATCACTTAGCAGACATCCTGCACCACCTCTTAATGTTCCTTTCTTACCTTGAAGGTCTCCCATCCAAGCGCAGACCCAGGCTAAACATGCTTCGCTTGCAGGATATAAAATGATCGCAGTACAAGGTAGTATGGCTGCAGAGCTGCACTCTCTCCCTCGGTGACCAAGGGATGATTAATCGTGGACAAGTTGTGATTTCATTCTAATTACAAAGTCTAATCACTCAGGTCCTCTCAGTGTTCCAGGGAAGGGATCCTGGGCTCCCAGGGTTCTTCTCGGCTCCCTGGTTAAAACCATAGACACTCGAAATACCATATTATTGTATTATAGCAGAGTTAAAAGGGAGAACATAAGAACGGCCATACTGGGTCAGACCAAAGGTCCATCCAGCCCAGTATCCTGTCTACCAACAGTGGCCAATGCCAGGTGCCCCAGAGGGAGTGAACCTAACAGGTAATGATCAAGTGATCTCTCTCCTGCCATCCATCTCCACCCTCTGACAAACAGAGTCTAGGGACACCATTCCTTACCCATCGTGGCTAATAGCCATTAATGGACTTAACCTCCATGAATTTATCCAGTTAATCAGAGAGATCAGAGGTAATAGAAAATTCTGATAGAACCAAGCAAACTATCCTTTGAGACTTTCAAGAAGACATTTAGTGTGGTAGGTGAAACAGTGTGAAAGCAGACTAGCCTCTTATCCAAAAGGCAATGTCTTATTTTCCATCCTCTGCCCCCATAGGAATGGTAGCAAATCCACACTGTATTCACTAATGTAAGTTAGAGACTTCTTTCCCCACAAGCATAAGAATTTATTAGCAAGAAGCAGAAAAAAGCTCACCCACTTTGATGCCATTGAAATAAATAAATGTGATGTTATATATATTTCTAAAAATATGGACCTAATCATAGAAAAATAGGGTTGGAAGGGACTGCAAGGGGTCATCTAGTATAGACCCCTGCACTGAGATAGGACCAAGTATATAGCGCTCATCCCTGACAAGTTTGTTTAACCTCTTCTTAAAAACCTCCAATGAAGGGAATTCTACAACCTCCTTTGGATGCTTATTCCAAAACTTAACTACCCTTGTAGTTAGAATATTTTCCCTAATATCTAACTTAAATCTCCCTTGCAGCAGATTAAACCCATTACTTCTTGTCCTACCTTCAGTGAATGTGGAGAACAATTGATCACCATCCTCTTTGTAACAGCCCTTAACATATTTGAAGACTATCAGGTTCCCCCCCAGTCTTCATTTCTAAAGACTAAGTATACACAGTTTTAAAAAACTTTTCCTCTTAAGTAATGTGTTCTAAACCTTTTATCATTTTTCTTGCTCTCCTCTGAACTTTCTCCAATTTCTCCACACCTTTCTTAAACTGTGGTGCCAAATCTGGCCAGTCCAGCTATGGCCTCGCCAGCGCCGAGCAGAGCGGGACAATTACCCCCCATGTTGTACATATGATACTCCTGTTAATATACCCCAGAATGATATTAACCTTTTTCGCATCTACATCGCATTGTTAGCTCATATTCACTTTGGGATCTACTATGCCCCGCAGTTCCATTTCTGCTGTACTGCTGTCTAGCCAGTTATTCCCCATTTTGTAGTTGTGCATTTGATTTTTCCTTCCTAAGTGTAGTACTTTGCACTTGTCTTTATTGAATTTCATTTTGTTGATTTCAGACCAATTCTCCAATTTGTTCAAATTATTTCGAATTCGAGTCCTGTGCTCCAAAGTGCTTGTAACCCCTCCCAGCTTGGTGTCATCTGCCGGTTTCATAAGCATACTCTCTACTCCATTATGCAAGTTATTAAATTAAAATGTTGACTGGTACCATTCACAGGACCCCCACCTTCCCAGTTTGGCAGCATAACATTTATAACTGCTCTTCATATCAGTTATACACCCACCTTATAGTAATTTAATCTAGATCACATTTCCCAAATTTGCTTATGAGAATGTCATGTGGGACTGTCAGAAGCCTTACTAAAATCAAGATATATCACATCTACTGCTTCCCCTTATCCACTAGGCCAGGAACCCTGTCAAAGAAGGAAAGTAGGTTGGTTTGGCAAGATTTGTTCTTGACATATCCATGTTGGCTATTACTTATCACCCTATTATCCCCTAGGTGATTACAAATTGTTTGATAATTTATTCCAGTATCTTTCAGGCACCAAAGTTAGTCTGACTGGTCTATAATTCCCTGGAACCTCTCTGTTCCCCTTTTTAATGATAGGTACTGCATTTGGCCTTCTCCAGTCCGTCTGGGACCTCATCCTTCTTCCATAAGCTCTAGAAGATAATTGCTAATGATTCCAAGATTGCTTCAGCTAGTTCCTTATATACCTTAGGGTGAATTTCATCAAGCCCTGCTGACTTGAATGCATCTAACTAATCTAAATATTCTTTAATCTGTTCTTTCTCTATTCTGGTTTACCTTTCTTACCCCCTTGTTGCTAATATTAATTGTGTTAAGCATCTGGTCACAATTAACCTTTTAAATGAAGACTGAAGCAAAATCGGCAATAAACACTTCAGCTTTCTTGAAGTCAGCAGTTGTTAGCTCTCCTTCCCCACTGAGTAGTGGACCTGCACTTTCCTTCATCTTTCTCTTCCTCCTCTAATTGCCCTTCATGTTCCTTGCTAGGTGTAACTCATTTTGTGCCTTAGCCTTTCTGATTTTGTCCCTACATGATTGCACTTTCCTTTACATTCATCCTTAGCAATTTGTCCATGTTTCTACTTTTTGTAGGATTTCTTTTTGATTTTCAGGCCATTAAAAAGCTCCTGATGGAACTATATTGGCCTCTTACTACTGTTTCTATCTTTCCTTCATCTTGGGATAGCTTGCTGTTATGCCTTTAATATTGTCTCTTTGAGAAGCTACCAGCTCTCCTGAACATCTTTTCCCCTCAGATTTTCTTCCCATGGGACCTTATCTTCCAGTTTTCTGAGTTTGCTAAAATCTAATTTTTTGAAGTCCATTTTCCTTATTCAGCTGTTCTCACGCCTTGTTGCCTTAGAATCATGAAATCTATCATTTCATGATCATTTTCACTCAGATTGCCTGCCACATTCAGATTCACAACCAATTCCTTCCTGTTGGTCAAGTCTAAAATGTCTTCCCCACTGGTTACTTCCTCCACTTTCTGAAGCAAGAAGTTGTCTGCAATATTTCCCAAACACTTATTGGACATTTTCTATTTTGACATACTACTTTTCCAACAGCTATCTGGGTAGTTAAAGTCTCCCATTACTGCCAGAACTTATGTTTTCAATATTTGTTATTTGTTTTCTAAATGCCTCATCCACCACATCCTTCTGATTTGGTGGTCTATAGTAGACCCCCTACCATGATGTCACCCCTGTTTCTCCCCCTTTTATCTTCACCCAGAGACTTTCAACTGGCCTCCTCGTACCTCCTTTGGGACCTCAGAAGAAGTGTATATAGTCCAGATGTACAATGCAACACCTCCTCCCTTTTTTCGATGCCTGCCCTTCCTGAACAAGTTACACCCCTCTCTTCCAATATTTTCGTCATGAGATTTATTCCACCAAGTTACAGTGATGCCAATTAAATCTTAATTTAGCTTGTGTACTAAGACTTTTAATTCTTCCTATTTATTCACCATGCTCCTTGCATGTGTATATGTATATGAATATATAATATCATTGGCCTTGTAGTGGAGGGGGGAAAAGTGAACTGGTCACAGGAATCACACCTCTCCCTGCCTTCTGGATGGGTGTGACTTACTATGTCCGCAGCAAAGGACCAACTTTTACAAGTTAGGAAGCCCATTGGTGCCTGACTATTTATGCACACAAAGACTTAATATTTATGCACAGATCAGATACTTATGCTTGTATGTGGCTCACTAGATACCTAAGTGATAATGTGCACAGGCAAATACCAGATTCATGTTCAAATTAAGTGCTTGGGTGCATAAGTTAAGCACACACAAATGTATGTGCACAAATATGCACCAGGACTGTGAAAATCTCAGTGTGTCTAGTGACGGAGATGATGGTATTCCATCCCTGTGCCATTCATATGAGATGTGACTTTGTCTATTTCTCACTTATCTTCTCTATATCTCTAGTACCCTTAGCTGTAAAATGTGTAAAATAATACATATCCAAATCACGGGAGTGTTGTGAAGCTTAATGTTTGTAAAATTCACTGAGAGGAAATACATTATACAAGTGTTCTTTGTGTTATGAACTATAACTTGGAAAGTCTGTAGCTGAATGTCCTTATAATCAGCTTTGTTCTTTCACATAGGGAGGGCCAAATCTCAGGCCTCATTTTACTCTGTCACACCAGTATAACTGTATTGACTTACTCCTGATTTATGCCACGTGAATCAGGCCTCAGTCTTCAGCATCAGCTCTAGTCTTTAGCCTGTTTACCAGAAAAGTCCTTGTTTACAGCTTGAGGAGTGCAGTGATGTAGGTAGATAACTATGGATTTTCTGTGCCCAGAAAATCTGGGAAAGGAATGGATAGCTTGGGCACCATCCACCAGCTCTGCTGCTAAAATCTATTTGGCTACTGCTCTCCTCTGATACAGTTTTTTGTCTTATGGAAATGGTGTAACTACTGGACCTGAAACACATACTCTGGAAAGTAGAGAAAACTTAAATGGGTCAGGCTGATTTGCAATAATGTTGCTATATTCTGGGTCCCATCTTCTGAGGTGTTGAGTCTCTGAAATGCCTCAGACCCTTATAGTTTCTACTGAAGTGAATGTAAAACTCCCTCTGACTTCAATGGGAGCAGACATAGGCTCTTATTTAGTAAGGCTTTTTCTTCCACCAAGAATATGGGGCCAGATCCTCAGCTAGCATAAATCAGCGGGGTTCCATTGAAGTCATGGGTGATTTACACCAGTTGAGGATCTGGCCTTTGATAGTTTTGTGCATCCCTCCCCTGCCCTGCCCTCCCTTCCCCCCACCGATGCACAAAGTCCAGGTCAGAAATGTGCACTCTCTCTCTTTACAGCTTTTGCCAGGCTCCGTTTTTCAATGGAAGTTTAGTGATATATTGCAACAACACATCTTGCATGCCAGAACAAGAAGAATGCCACTGTTGTGTAGGTAGGGAAATAGTTGTGATGCACTAAAGAGATATTGTTTTTCCATCAACATAGCCAAACTTTACACTTAGCTTCTCATGTAGGGAGGGTGTGCCAGTGAGATAGGATGCAGACTGTGAAACTGCATCCCCACGGAGAAAAGACAGATGGAATCCAGCTGGCGGATATCACACACGTTTTCTTTTCTGTTAGATATCACAAATCTGATAACCAGGAGAGAATAACAAGGCTTTATAGAATGCAGATGAACAGAGGCTCCCATCTGCAGGTAGAAGAAACAGTTTGTTGAATACTTGTCCTTGTTAAATGAAAGCTAACTCTCATGGACCCATAAAACTAGATTGTACCTGTTTAAAGTACATATTTGATTACACACCGTGCACATTTATTGACATGCTGTGCCTTTTATTATCCTCATCTCATTTAATAAAATGCCATATCGGATTCATATTGATAGCAAGGGAAAGCAAAGTGAAGTTCAGGCAGAAAGTTCATCAGCTTGCTTGAATCTCTGGCTATTGAGAGCAACTTTTATAGTCAGGCCTGTCAAAAGCTGCACTCTGCTTAAAATAAAAATCTGCACCAAAGGTAGAAACTTGGGAATTACGTGCTAAGAGACGTGCAGTCAAGTGGTTAGACCAAGAGAATGGTAGTAGAGAATTCCTGGCCCTGCCACTGACTTGTGACCTCAGGTGAGTCACTTTGTTTAGCTGTCCCCTCTTTTAACCTCCTGCGCTTTCCCACCTTATATGGTGCTGTGAAGCTTAATTATTGCTTGCCTTTTGTAAAAAATCATGTTTTGATCCTTAATAGAAGTGTAAGACATTCATATTAATAAGGGAGCATGTCCAATTTAGTGATCTAGTACTACATGCGTTGCTATCTTGTAAGTTCTGACAATGCAGAGAATAAAATAAGATATGGTGTAAATTAGGTGCCTCGTACTAACGGAGGGTCTCATTTTGCCCTGTGTAACACCACTGAGTTCAGTGGAGTTGCAGAGGATGCCAGTCCGGCAGAATTTGGCCTTACATCTGTTTAGATTTCCTTAGACCTACTAACATGCAGGGGAGCCCAAGTTGATCTTAATTATATGCAGAGGCAATGGATGAAAGTGAAAGATGGTGTAATGTAAAGTGGCTCCTACGCTAACATCCTCTTTTATCATTTGTAGCTATGCACTGTGTATGTTACACCGTTAGTCTGCATTACATATTGGTTGAGTGGATGCAAATTAGGCTGGCTGACTATAAGGGAGTCTGTTGGTGTGAGGGAATTTACACCACCTTATACAGCTCTGAATTTGGTCCATTGTTTGTTTCAAAACCAATTAAATCTACCTATAATTTGTGAGCATCTGGCTAATGAACATTTCAGAGGGAGTAGCAGAACCTATCTTCAAAGGATTTAGAATCTTAAAGGAATCATTGCGATGCATATGGGACCATAGGTTTGGCATAGAAGATGAGACCTGTATCTTGTCTCCAGCAGTGGCTACTATCTGTTGCTTCAGAGCAGATTGAAAACATCCCATAATGCACTGAGAGTCACCACTAATTTTGGCTGACTTCACTTCTGGGGTGCTAAACTTGAGAGAACTAATTGGACTGGAATAGATGGTTTGAATTGGGCACCCCAAACCAGTGGCTGTTTTTGAGCAAATTTGTCCTTAGCAAGTTGTACACAGGAGGAAAAACTCTTTCTAAACATTTGTTCTAAACTGTTAAAATTAGTTTTCAAAACATTTATCCTAGTTCCAGCAGTATATTATATTATCATTAAGAATTAAAAGGTAAAAATAAAAAAAATACCCTCTCTAGGTAACTGGCTACTGATATCTATTGTACATGTAGTTTTGTGACTGTAATAGGTTACTATGTGTCTTGATTTTCACTTCTGTTGGTTTAAATTCTATTTATTTAGGTTCTTCTACAGCCCCCCTCACTGGACAGCATGTGAGTGCCTTAGATATACATATAGAGAGAGATTTTGTCCATTGCTAAGATCTCACCGTTGCTGCCTTTAGCGTTTCATGGTTTCACCTCATGTCTGTTCATACTGGAAACACGAAGCACTTTATCAATTGCATCTCTGTTTTCTATCCAAGTCACCATGCATCTGATATCATTTCCCCCTTGATGTTTCAGGCAAAAATCAAGAGAGAACTGCTTTCCCCTCATATAGTGAATATATTTTCATGGCAGACAGAGTCTTCATCATTCTGTTAACAAGCTAGCCACAGAAGCTGAAATTAGATTCGAAATGCGTCTTTTAGGGCAATTGCTTCCTGTGTCCTTGCAATTTTGTTTTGAGTGCTGCCATTGTGCCTCCTGAACTCAGCCTAGTGACCCTACAATCATTACTTTCCTATTTTCATCCAGTAAAGATTGTAGAGGTTATAGTATTGCCAGCTAATACAATATATTTAGGGCTTTGGGAACATTCTTTATCTGTAGACATTTTCATTGTTTTCCCATTCAGGTTTCAAGGGTCTTTGGCTTATCTGCCCTTTTCCCTCTTACTCTTGTATCCCTGGTTTGATTTAGAATTAAAAGGTTCTGGGAAAGGAAAGGGCAAAAAAAAAAAAAAAAAAAAAAAAGCCACATCTATAATGCCTCTTAATGCATGGAAGGGGTTTCCCAGCAACATGCATGCTAGGGAGGATTTCCTATTTTGTTTCTTTAAATACATTTCATGCAGCATGACATACTAATTTTAAATACCAACAGTACACAGCCGGTTTTGTTCAGAGAGGATACATGGAAAAACTGAAATGATCTTTAATGATATATAATTGTCCTGGTAAATTTGGCATAAAAAAAACCCAAGGCTGAATTCGGGTATGTTTTGTAACAATCACACATGACTGTGTGAGATCTTCACTGTGCTTGTGAGCCTGGCTAGTTTAAAGTCAGTTGGTCTGGAGAGACTGCCAACTTTCACTTCACTAGCTACCCAGACCAAGGACTCTTCAAAGCATGCTGACTAGGATGAGAAGACAAACAACTGTGACTTTTGAATCAAACCCACTGGTCTGGCAGGCCTGATCCCGCACCACTGAGACTTTTGCCCTTGATTTCAATGGGAACAGGATTGAGGTCTAAGGAACTGCTTTTCGGACTGCCTTAACCAAAACTCACAGTTTGCACCTGCAGTTTTATGGAGGCAAAAAGGAGGAGACTCTTTAGAAATCTGTCCCCAAGACTTTTGAGTTTTGTCCCAGTGTCATAACTTCAACAGATACACAGCCTTGCCGTAATTTACAAGTAGCGAAGAGTTCAGAAAGATCTCCGGAATGAAAAATGTACATGTTAAAGTGCTGAGTAAACAAACAAACAAAGCTGTTTGTGCTGTTACCATGCATTGCATAAGCCTATAAGTTCATCATTTGTGTCACCTTGAATTGTAATGACTGTTAATAGTAAGGATAACAAAGCACTGCTATACACAGTAGAGATGTGAAATCCAGGGAAATCTGATCTGATTTTCACAGAGTGAAAAAACGTACCAGAGCTCGCGGTGAAGAATGTGTCCCTGATTCCTAGTTAGAGTCCTTGTACCACACTAAATTATTCTTTTGTGGAGTTTACACTCTTCCAACATTTGTAGACAATTATGGCTCCCTCTTAAGTGCATGTTTTGCCCAGCTGTGCTGTACCCGTCTGAATCTGATCTCACACTGGTATAAACGAGGAGTTACTCCATTGAAGCCAATGAGCCTCAGCCTGCCTGCTAGAGGAAGTTACGGGCAACAGCACCACAGCAGTTGTTCAGGTGTCCCAGCCTGAGACTACTTCCAGCAGTGGCTGCTCACTGCTGACTCATCCATGGGGACCAACCATGTCTAGCTGCATAGCTTACATATCCCTAGTCATCAGCAAAGACTGACCTTAGCTGATGTTTCTGCTCCTTAATCAAGATGGAGAGCACCCATCACTGTGAGAAACGGTTTTAGCTAAACACAACAATCAGTTTTCTCACAGGGAGTGTAAGGCACTTTTAGGTGCACTGGCCAAAGGCACCTCCACCTCCACCATTTCTTAATATCCTTGGCAGCCCTTCTTTCAGCAACTGGCTGAGGTTCAGGTGCTGTCATTCCAGTTTAGTTATTTAAGTGGACATTGACTTGATATAGGCAGTAAGTGAACACCTGTTGGAAATGTTGTGAGCGACTCAAAGAGGAAGTTAGGCATGGCTGGTGAACTGCATCACCTGCCCTGCTCTTGTCCGAGCTGTTCGTCAGAACAAATTTGAAGAGCTGTTACAGAAAAGGCTTTTCTTCATACAATTGATTGAACAGAACCAGTTTTGGGGGCTTGGACTCTGTAGACGCAAAGCACAGACAATCATCTCAGCCTGGATAATGTCAACATTTGAAAATATGCCCATCAGTCATTCTGGATACCTGAGCACTCCTTAGGCCTTGTCTACACCACAAAGTTTTGTTGACAAAAGGTAGCTTTTGTTGACAAAATGGTGAGCATTTACACACTGGGATGTGACTTTTGGTGGCAAAAATGCCCTGTTTTGGCGACAAAATACATCCACCCCGACGAGAGACATAAGCCTTTTTCCTCAAAATTGTTGTCGACAAAGTGCCAATGTAGATACCACACTTGAGTTTATCACTTTAATTGACCTCCAGGAGGTGTCCCACAATGCCCATCCTGACCGCTCTGGTCAGCAGTTTCAACTCCACTGCCCTGCAGCCAGGTAAACAACCATCCGTCCCTCCCCCTTAGAAGCCCCGGGAATTTTTTAAATTCCATTTCCTGCTGGCTCGGCGTGGAGAGGTCTCATCGCATCTTCCCAGGTACCATGGCAGGTTATCACAGCAAACACTCTCCCGCTTGGGCCACCGCGGATCTGCTGGAGCTGATCAGTATATGGGGAGAGGAGGCTGTGCAGTCACAGCTGCACTTGAGCTGGGCACATTCTCAAGGCTTGTGTGAAAAGGGCTGTGATCGGGACCCGCTGCAGTGCAGAGCAAAGAGAAAGGAGCTGAGGCAGGCTACCATAAGGCGAGGGAGGCAAACCATTGCTCCGGTGCTGCACCTAAGACCTGCCAGTTCTAAAAGGAGCTGGACACGATCCTCAGCGGTGACACCACCTCCACTGCCAACAGCCCTATGGATACTTCAGCGTGGCTGGAGGCGGTGGAAAGAGGACAAAGTCATTGATGAAGAGGTGGAGTTAGACTACGATGTGCAGCTCCCGGCACGGTCGCCCGGTGGGGCAGGCAGCCAGGAACTGTTCAGCACTCCAGAGATGTCTAGCCAGTCTCTGCAGTTCTGACTCCTGCTTTTAAGCTTTAGCCATATGGCTACCATTCCCCTAGAAAAAGCCTGCAGAAAGTGCTACACTTACAAACTTCCTTCTTTCTTTTCCCATTTTCTTTCGTTTCCTAACAGCCGCGGCAGGGGAAAGGAAACAAAATATTGACAAACCTGGCACCAGGTGAAAGAAAAACATCCCCAAGACTCCATGGGCACATATACTATGGGAGGAAAGATGGTCTTGCAGTTAAGAAAGAGAATGGGGAGGCAGGAGAACTGCGTTCAATTCCTAGCTCTACCACAGCTTTCCTCTAGGGCCTTGGGCAAGTGTGCCTTTGTTCCCCATCTGTAAAATGGGGCTGATAATAATCCTTCTTTCGTTTAGCCTGCAAGCTCTTTGGGGCAGGGTCTGTAACTTATTACGTGTATGTAAGTGCTAGTATAATGGCGTCCAATCTCAGATGGGCTCTGCAGATATTAGGGCAGGAAAAGCCTTGGCTTTTATCGGTGGCCTCCTGGCTGAAGTAAAGAGAGGACACATCAGGCTGCAGTGATGGTCCCGGGGCCAGGGAATTCTGATTTAGCATCAGGATACCACTTAATAAAAATAGTGTCTGAGGGCGCCTCCTGAGGAAACATTTTGCTTCCTTGAATGGAATTTTTTCAATACAGGCACCTTCCTCTTGGAATTACAACAATAAAATGATCAGTGCATGACTTTATCCGTATACTGCACAATGAGGCACTGTACTGTATTTACTTATCTGAAGGCGTTTATGTACTGCCAAGAATAGAAAGATCATCTGAAATGGCTGGAATGATTTCAAACCATGCTCCAGATAGCTGGTAAGGTCACAGCCCTGTTCACTTACCGAGCTGCCTCTAACTATAAGACAATAAGTGGAGTGCCTCAGTTGGTGGCTAGACACACTTCTAGCTGTGCACCCTGCTCATTGCCACAACTGAAATAGGACCTGGGACGCTCATGGTCTAGGAAGCAGACCTAGAAAGTGAGCTGATGAGCAGTTATCCTCAGGCTCAGCCAGTAGGAGCCATACTGTCTCAGCTGGAATAGCTTATTCTCTGCACTCCAGCTTGGTGAAATAGTAACATCTCAGAGCCTCCATATGTAAGCCACCAGTCAATGCTTGTTATAGCCCCCCACTAGGTGCCTAAGCCACACAGAACAGGAGTTTGTTACACCTTTAGCTACACAACCTGGATGTAGAGGGTCATGCTTTTAGCTCTGGACATCCCTGGTTCACACCCTGGTATTAGCTAAGATGACAGTGTCATTCTTGCACCTCCCGTGGTTGATTCCTCTGCCTACAAAGCTGGTGTTTGTCACTAGTAATCTCTCTAGTTCCACCTTGGTGCGTAAATACAGTGTTAGCTGTGTCTAAAGAGAGGAAGACATAACCTTCCGAGTTTGGGATTTCCCTGGTGCTATATACAGGATTTACAGGCACTAATGGAATGAGGCAGATCACTGCATTGGGGTGTGTGGGAAGGACCAGGTGAGGGGAGAGGTGGCTGGGCAGAGGGGAGGATTGGATCAGAAATCTGGTAAGACATGGCTCAGGAAAGCTGGTAGACATGTTCACTCTACTCTGCCAATGCCCCCTTGGCACAATGCCTTTGGATAAGAGCCTTTTAATCTAGCACTGCTTGCCTGTGATACGCTTCCCTCTGGTTTCTCATGGCCACAGTAAACCTTTCTATTGCACTAATCTCATTTTACAGCTCCACACCTTAACACAGTGCTAGTAAAATTGCTCTGTGGTTTCTGTTGGAAATATGATGGCTGTATCACCTCACAGTTTTTGCAAGCCAGACAAATATAGCTGAACTTCATGCATCAGCTATGAAGAAATTTGGCATGTTACATGAGCACATCGTCAGGAATATTCTGGTCAGGTACCTCTTGTAAAAGGAAATGAATGAACCCCAGTGAGGATACTACGTTCTTTTGGAGAACAGGGATTTTGCCAAAGGAGGCTGGAATAATTTAAAGGTGATTGCAAGGCCCCACCCCCTGCAGCAGCCCACCAGGCTGCTTGGTCTCACCCTCTGCTGTGTCCAACCTGCCCTTTTGCCCCTGCCCTCCCCATCCCGCACCCCTCCAGCTGGCCCTGGGTGCAGGAAATGTTCTCTTTGAACTGGGAGAGGGGGTCAAAGAAGGACAATCTGCAAAATTTGGGCCTGTTGGGAGGTCCGCAAAGTGCGTTACAGACAACATATATGAAAGATCTCTGAAATACAGAGCCATGTGGGCTGGAAGAGAAGAAGCGATACAGCACCTTGCATGCCGAACCACAGACAGGAGAGAGGCAATGTTAGTTACGGACCACAGGGAAAGCCCCAGTGCATCTTTAGTGTGCATGCAGAGCAAATAAGACATCTCTTTTTAAGGCCTTATCTGAAAGACCTATCCTTCCCCAATGGCCAGATTTTGCCTAGCCTTAACAGAAGTTTGCTGTGGCAGGGACTGGTATAAGAACCATGATAGTGGAAGAGAAGAGGAAACGACTCTTCTTCCTGAGCCGGTACCCCCACTCCACCCCCCACCTCAGGGGCCTGGCACAACAGAAGTCCCTGCACTTGGGGGTAGTATGGGGACTTCTCTGGCGTAGCTCCCCTTGGAAGACAGTCACCCAAAGGGAGGGGTGAGGAGTAGATAGTCCCACAGAGCCCCAGTGATGAGCGGAGCCAGGGGAACGTGTATAAAGGGGTGGTACTGGGTACACATTCACTTTGTGCTGCGGGAGGGAGTGTGCCTCGGGAAACACAAACCCTCTAGGAACTGGGGGTAAATGCCAACACTGATGTTTTGTTAACGTTACAACGTCACAGCTACAACGGCCGTGTGGGCTAGTGCCTGAATGGCAGGCTGAGGCTCTAAGTGGCAAGGTATTCACTTTAGCTAGGTCAGAGGGATAAAAGGCTGTCACTTCAGCTGTGGCTCCAGGGTGTCTAGGTAATTCCTAACCTGATGTTCAACTATCCCCTCTGGGAGGGATGGAGCTCAAAAGTTGGAGTCAGCCAAACTCTGGGAAAAAGAATATCAGGCCAAAGTGACCCACGTGTTTCCAGTTTAAATCAACACTATCTTACAGCTTTTGACCAAACCCAAAAGAAGAATAAACAAAGAACAGGGTCAAATCTCAGTCCCAGGGGGGAATGAAAAGACCCTTTGCATCAGCTCCTAGATGTGGGAATAAAACAGCCCTTGCTGGCCCTTCAGTAGCATCAGTAAAAATAACTAGGGTCTAAAGCCTGGTGCCGGAGGTCATGCCATTGCTGCTCAGAAGGGAGGGCAGGATTCGGCTCATTTCCCCCACTGTTTGTTTGAGAGCCATGCAGTTAATAAAGACCTCCAGTTACTATATGTGCTATTGCCTCATGTGCAACGGGCAAATATAATGAGCAGGATTTTCAGCATGAGGAGGGTATGGGGAGTTAATCGATTCTGTCATTTCTCTTTAGGTGCGCAGACTGAACTATCGCACATCAAAGCCTTGCGAGAGCTGCTTGTGGGACGTGGTACCAAGACTTGGGTGGCGATGAACCGGACAGGAAGATTAGGGTAATATGAAGAGCTCGTAGCCCTAGGATATGATTGTAAACAGTGTTTCCTAACTGCTTCTCAGGTTATTGTTAAAGTGAAAAAGCACCCAACTGTTGCTGTGATGTTTGAAGAAAAAAACAATGTTCCAGCTCAGGTGAACTGATCACTTCTCTACATTGCGTTTGTTTCCCTCAAAGAAAGAGCTCCAAGCATCAAAGAGTCAGACCACAAATGGGGCTTTCCACCCCCCAAACTACTCAGAGACTCAAAAGATAAAATAAATAAATATTATCACTGCTAGCTAAAATTAGCTTAGTACTATCCGTACTGCCTTGGCCAAAGTAGGCGCTTTATTGATTCACCTGCCAGAAGCGTCTGCCTATGGTTATGATGGTCTTGCTTAGACTATTGACTGTGATAATGTGCAGAATGCACACGCAGGGATTGTACCTGCCCAGTTGAGGGCAGCCACTCGTTGGCTGAGTCTTCTCACACTAGTTGGGGAACTAACAGTAGACAGAACTGATCAAAGAGGCACAAAGGGCAAAAGATTTGTTTTATTAGTAGGCTTACTAGTCCATGCCGAGACAGCGCATATAAAGCCAATCATCGCCAACCAGAAAGGTTATTTTTTTAAAATTTGTCATCTTGAAGTTTTACAGCCTTCACTTGGTGAATTTGTAGTCCCTACCAATAACTGATAGACCTACATAGCTTATCTAGGCTTGGGAATGCTGGAGATCCAAGTCCTGCGATCTTTCAATGTCCCGAACAGCATGAAGAGAGATTTCTGGCTCCTGTATGATTTGTGAGACTGTAAAATGGAACCAGTTACATGATTGCGAGCATCAGAAAGATCAGAGCGGCTCATCTCTTTTCATTCTTCTTAGACACGTGGAATAAGTAGTATCCTGAATACATCACCAGTGCAGGGGTGGAGGGTGGTTTTGAAGGGCAATAGTGTTGGGACAATGACCGGCCCTAATTTCCCGTAGACAGAAATATCTGCGCTACAATAAGTTTGAGTTTTGACCTTGTGAAGATGACTGCTAAAGTAAGTCAGAGCAGCCCTGAGATGTCTGTAACCAATCTCTGGCTGGGCCCCAGAAGCCTGGGAGTCCAAAAGTCAATGTAAACCACATTGGCTTCCCTCACCCCCTTGTGTCCTGTGTGGCTCGCAGCTCAGCTGGACCTGAGAATCTGGCCCCTTGTGAGCCAAGTTCAGACCTGGTTTAAGTGGGTGAAAAAACATACACACACACGTAGCGAGAGAGTTGAAAACAGATGGGTGAAGAATACAGAGGGAGGCAGGGCCGCCCAGAGGATTCAGGGGGCGTGGGGCAAAGCAATTTCGGGGGCCCCTTCCATAAAAAAAAGTTGCAATACTATGGACTACTATATTCTCGTGGGGGCCCCTGCGGGGCCTGGGGCAAATTGCCCCACTTACCCCCCCCCCTCTGGGCAGCCCTGGAGGGAGGAGGGCTAGAGAGACAGATGGATGAAGACGTACATTTGCTGTTATTTCATTTTTGTAAAAACTGTAATGTTTGTGTCTCTTTTCATTTTCACCCACATGGTACCATGCCAGTAGCTCCATTATCCAGTAGTTGTTGTCATCCTTAATTATCAGAAAGCCTTCACCGCTGCACTGCGTAGGATCCTGTTCACTCTGTTTTTCACCACCTGCAGCAGCTGGATCTGCATCTGTAACCTCCCCATCTGCATGCCATTCCAACCAAAACAATAAAGCTAATCCTATGGTAACAAAGTCCTTCGACTGCCTGAGAATGAAAGATTTATGCCCTTTAATACGTGTCTAGCCCCTCATTGTTCATTCATTGTGTTTGCCTAGAAGTTACGACTGTTCTCTCCATTTAATTTTTAGTACAACTATAGCCTTACCTCACTCCACGCCAGTAATATTGTAAAGGCATTGACTGTTTCCATGAATTCACCAGCTCTTGGCAAGCGTCGCATGTTGTGTGCGTGGCTTGTCTTTATTGCATGAATATTTAGCACCACTTGCTCTTGTGTTTGTGCAAGACCAGAAACGCTCCTTTAAAGCAAGGCAAAGTTTTAATCTGCACGAGGCAGATGCTAGAGCTGGGGGCGAAGCATGAAAAATCCCAGCTGAAATGCAGCTTATACAGTGCTCCTCACCTTGACATCTGAGTGCCTAGAGATTATTAACCAAATTTTATGGGGAGGAAATCAAGGCACAAAGTTGCTAAATGACGTGGCCAAGGTCACATCATGCTGTGTCTTGCCTAGGAAGAGTGATTGAGTTTAGGTTGGTGTTAACTAATGTGAGCTAGCTAAACCCCAGCTAAACTTGACCTTTCCCCTAGTGTAGATGAAGGGTAATACCTGGGTGCAATTTTACTGGTCAAGTTGTAGGCTCCTGCAAGTCTAGAAATGACTAACTAAAATGGATCTAAAAGTGTTACCCTGCATCTACACCAGGAGTAAGGTCAATTTTAGGTCAGGCTTAGCTAGCTTATGTTAGAATCAGCAGCTGCTCATGGGTACTGGATGCGCGGCTGAGGAGAATATTTTGAGCATGTTATAGCTTGAGTATAGACTGCATGGGAGGAGGAGATGCATGAGAGGAGAAGGTGGAAGGGGTAGGTCCAGGCAGACAAGAAACAAGCAAGTTCTAGCAGCCACACAAAATGATTTTGGGCCCAGCCCATCACCACTAATCAGCCCTGGCAAGAAAAGGACAGTGGCTAGAGGGGCTCCTCCTGGAGTCCTTCCATGCATGCTGCTCCCATTGAAAGCCGTGGGAGTTTTATTTGTACCACAGAAGGGCCAGCAATTCAGCCTCTATCTATTCAGGGCCCAATTCAGGAAACACTTATGCACATGCTTAAGTGAAGCCAATGGGATTTAAGCATGTGCTTAAGTGCTTTGCTGAATGGGAGCCTTATAGCTATACAGGTACAGTACCTATCACTGAGGCGCCTTACACTAATTAAAACCATCTAAATATTTACTAAATGACTCTCTAAATGAGTCTGCAAAGTCACCTTTGCTCTGCTGCTGAAATTGGCCGGTGATCAAAGACCTGATAAAAGAACAGAGACGGTAAGTTGTATGCTAGGTTCTGCAGTGCACCAAACTCCGGCAGTGGAGCCACTGCTGGGGGAACTGGCTCCCAGAGACACGGGCGCGTCACAGCTACTGCATTCCAGCAAAAAGCAAGAGCATCCCAAGGACTGGAACTGCTGCCTCTAGTTAAAGAGGGAGACAATGGTTTGAGCGTTGGCCTGCTAAACCCAGGGTGTGAGATCAATCCTTGAGGGGGCCACTTAGGGATATGGGGCAAAATCAGTACTTGGTCCTGCTAGTGAAGGCAGGGGGCTGGACTTGATGACCTTTCAAGGTCCCTTCCAGTTCTATGAGATAGGTATATCTCCATATATTATTATTATACCCTGAAAAATAATAATAAAAAGGGACAATTTAAACAGCAACTTTCACTCAAACATCCCAAAGCACCTGACAGACTTTACAAAATTATCAGAAACTGCGTGGTTGGGGTCCCCACCTCTTAATGCAGGGCAGCCCACTCTGGGGTATAAGCTAACAGCCTTTATTTGTTGTTATTTATTCAAACTTTTACCATATCAGTGAAAGAATGTGCAGCCCAGCTGCTGGGCACCCTTGACAAACTCCTCACAATTTCTTCTCTGGAAATAAACAGGCTCCAGTGGCTAGCTAAATATAACAAAAGTTTAATCAGCCCCATCAACACAACCACCATGCACCCCTTCCAACCACTCCCCAGTCTTGCCCATTCCCCAACTCCCATAAGTGTACGTCTACACTTACCGGAGGGTCCGGCGGCAGGCAATCGATGTTCTGGGATCGATTTATCGCGTCTGGTTTAGACGCGATGGATCGATTCCGGAAGTGCTCGCTGTCGACGCCGGTACTCCAGCTCGGCGAGAGGAGTATGCGGCATCGACGGGGGAGCCTGCCTGCCACGTCTGGACCCGCGGTAAGTTCGGACTAAGGTACTTCGAATTCAGCTACGTTATTAACGTAGCTGAATTTGCGTACCTTAGTCCGAAGTGGGGGCTTAGTGGGGACCAGGCCTAAAGAGCCAGGGAGAAAACCGGGGCTTGCAGTGCGACCTGCAGGTTAGCAGACATAGGCGGTTACGGACTCACAGGGGAAGGGCATTCCAAAAGAATGAGGCCCTAATGGAAAACACCCAGCAGGCAGCCTTCTCTTTTTTCCTGATGGAGCGCCTGGTCAAGTGGCGCTGCTGACCCCAGTGTCTCACAAGGAGAGAGGCGGTCACTTAGGCAGGTGGGTTCCAGGCCATAACTAATGTTTAAACAGTGCACAGCACCTCTGCATAACAGGACAGCAAGGGTGAGGGGAATGCCTTAGCCACCACAAGCCGCAGCGAAAGGCTAGCGTTCCTGTAAACTCCTTGGGGGCGGGGTTAGTGTTTGGTCAAAGCTGAGCGTACTACTGGATCTTCACAGACCATGGGCTGAATTTACCCAACCTGAGGCCTGCTTGTGCCTTCAGATGAATAGATTTTAACGCTAGAAGGCTGCCATAATGATTGGGGTTACCATATGTCCGGATTTCCCCGGACACGTCCGGCTTTTTGGTCTTTAAATAGCCGTCCAGGGGGAATTTGTAAACATCTAAAAATGTCCGGGATTTCCTCCCGGACGGCTATTTAAAGACCGAAAAGCGGCTGACAGCGGGGCCGGGCCGGACTGAGCCGCTCGGATTGGGGCCTCTCCGGCAGCCAAAGCCCCTCCCTGGCTCCCCCCCATCCCCTGCAGCCTCAGATCGCCTTGCCGGCAGCGCCGGGCGGGGCTGGGCGCTCAGCCAGACACGCTGCTCTAAGCTGAACGTACATGGGGAAGTCAACTGCAACCTTGCAAAGGTGAGGTAAATCACTCCCTTTCCCCCTCCCCTTGGAGCAAGAGGGGAGTGCATGCATGTGGAGGAATTGTGATTCTCTGAATCACACTTCTCCCCGGGATGTTCCTGGGATGGTGCAGCTTTTTAATGCCAAGACCCTTATTCACAGCTATGCCTACGGGCACAATCTATCTCTCATGAACAAGTGCTGTGATAAATGCAAAACACCAACCTAGACTTTGCTTTACAAATGAATGAATTCTAGCATAAAGGAGTTGAAGGAGCACTGTGATTGGCAGCATATAAGAGCACAGATAATGCAGTTTTGCCACTAATCACAATTTTATTGCCAGTCTTGCTATGTTTGGTGTTTTTCTCAAAGTCCCAGCTTCTGAAGTTATGGGATTATGTGACAATCTCAGCTTTTTTTTTTTTTAAAGGCAAGATTTTAGCTTTCATAGTTGTGGGGGCTAGGGTGACTGACAGGAAATATCGGGATGCGGGGGGGGGGGGTGCGGAGCAAAAAAAAAAAAGCCGTTTTGCAGGTGCCGGGGGAATTAGCAGGCCCCGGCCGTGCTGCGGCCACTGCCCCCCCCGGGCCCCGGGCACATGCGGCACGTCCCGCCGCCCCACGGGGAAGGAGCCGCTGGAGCGAGAGGCGCAGGGCTCCGGACCCTGGAAGCGGCGGGGGAGAGCGGCTCAGGGCCACGCGAGTGGGCACGTAGTTTATCGGCTGGGGGGGGGGTGACCCCGCCGGCTCCCCGCCCTGCCCTGTAGGGGGGTAGCGTCCCCACCCCGCGCCAGCATGTCTCGCCGGCCGCTGCAGGCCAGGTAAGGAGCCGAGTCCCTCCCTCCCCCCTCGTCCTGGCTCCTCAGCTGAGCGGCATTCCTCCTCCCTCCCAAGCTTGCTGCTGTAATGGCGGTAAGCCTGGAGGGAGGGGGTGGTGGCCGGCTTCCAGTTCCTGGAGCTGGTGAGTACGGGGCGGGCACCGGGCAGGCAAGGGGGGCTGGCAAGGGGGCTGCTCCCCCAGGAGGGCGACGGGGGGGCTCAGCTGAGGAGCCAGGATGAGGGGGGAGGTGGGGACTCGGCTCCTTACCTGGCCTGCGGCGGCCGGCGCAACATGCTGGCATGGGGCGGGGACGCTACCCCCCTACAGTGGCGAGGAGCCGGCCGGGGTCCCCCCCAAACCGATAAACTCTATATGGCCACTCGTGCGGCGCCGAGCCGCTCTCCCCCACCGCTGCCGGGGTCCAGAGCCCCCCCATCTCCCTCCTGGGGGAGCAGCCCCCTTGCCCGCCCGGTGCCCCTACTCACCAGCTCCAGGAACTGGAAGCTGGCCACCACCCCCTCCTTCCAGGCTTACCGCCATTATAGCAGCAAGCTTGGGAGGGAGGAGGAATGCCACGTGCTTGGGGAAGAGGGGCGGCCAGGGCGGGGATTTGGGGAGGGAGCCAATGGGGGGAGGAGGGGGTGGAGTCGGGGTGGGTGTGGGGTGAGAGCCCTTCCGGGAGGGCAAAATTGCTTGTTTGTCCAGTGTCCTGACCGCACACCGGTCGGGACGCGGGGCAAACAAGCAAATATCGACACAGTCCGATAAAATCAGGACGTCCGGTCACCCTAGTGGGGGCCGGGAAGTTGGAGAAGGGGCATGGGATCCTGGGGGGGGGGCAGTCAGGGGACAGGGAGCAGTTGGATAGGTGTGGGAGTCCCGGGGATCTGGCGGGGGTGTGGATAGGAGTCAGAACAGTCAGGGGACAGGTAGGGAGTGGGATCCTAGGGGGGCAGTTAGGGTGGGGGGGTCCTCAGGAGGGGGCAGTCGGGGACAAGGAGAAGGGAGGCTTAGATAGGGGGTGGGGTCTCTGGGGGCGGTTAGGGGCAGGGGTGATCCAGGGACAAGGAGTGGGGGGGGTTCTGTGGGGGGCAGTCAGGGGGTGGGAGTGGGGCTACCCCCCGTGGAGTGTCCTCTTTTTTGAAAGTTCAAATATGGTAACCCTAATAATGATCACAGAATATCAGGGTTGGAAGGGACCTCAGGAGGTCATCTAGTCCAACCCCCTGCTCAAAGCAGGACCAATCCCCAGCTAGACTTTTGCCCCAAATCCCTAAATGGCCCCCTCAAGGATTGAACTCACAGCCCTGGGTTTAGCAGGCCAATGCTCAAACCACTGAGCTATTCCCCCCCATTACAAAGGCCATAGAACCGCGCCCAATAATTTCTGTTTCAAGCCCTTCACTTCTGTGTTGTTTTTAGAAGGAGAGCCACATACACTCCCATTCACAGCTGCTAATATGTATCTGAGGGCTGAGCATGGCCCTTGGAATTTAGCCAGGCCTAACAAGCCTCAACACTTCTCGCCTTATCCACTATTCATGATTCATCACTTCAACCAACAAATGAGGGAAAGCGCCTAACCTTCATGAAACAATAGAAAGGAAAAATTGTGATGTTTGCATCTGACCATCAAGAGATTATGGCACAAAACCAATGTACTCCATAGAAAAGCAAGCACCATTTATTTATTTGTCCAACAATTCTGAGGTGTGAATCTGCAACAAAGAAAATGAACGATGAAAGGCTAAGCTAGAAAAGCAACTGAACCCAGGCAGGTGAATTTGGGCACCTCGCCGTGAGTAGAGCGTATGGATGCAAGTTTCTCAGTGTCTAGTACCTTTTACTAAAGTGTAGGGCTTGTGAATTTGCCACTGAAAATGTTTTTTTGATGGGACATTGGGTTTTGAAGAAAATGAAAATTTTCACAAAAACTGTCTGCTTTCCATGGAAAATGTTGACTTTTTGTCAAATAAGCAGCTAATTGGAAGTGTAGACGGTCTCTAAGGCCAAGATTTTCAAACCGGGTGAATAAACATAGGCACCTAGCCCCCATTGACATCAAAATAGCTACATACCTTTGGGAATCCAGACCCCGGCTTACAGTGAATTTTGGAAAAGCCCCCAAATCAGTTAGCAGCCTAAGGCTTTACCAGAAAGCTCTACTTATTTAGGCACCTAAATAAAGGCAGCAACTTCTTCCAAAGTGCTGAGCAAACCCCAGCACACAGTCAAGTCAATTGGAGCTGCTTCTATTTGGCTGCCTAACTGTAGGTTTGACCATTTTGGTGTAGGATTAGTGTGGTTGACCTATAAAGCCAAGAAAGAAAATATTAGGCCAAGAGCGGTGCCCGAGCACAGGAGATTGCCAGGGTTTATTGACGTTTAAGGGCCTCCCCAGGAGTGTTGAGCACACTTCTAAAGCAGACCTAAAATTCATTCATGTTTCTGAGCTATGCTCGATGGTATTTATGATGTTGTCTGGCTTAGACTTTATAATGCCTCATTACTGATAAATTATTATGAAACAAATTGAATTTTGAGAGATAATTCAAGCAATCTGGTTGGCTAATGTACAGTGCATTAATCCTCTTGAACTAGCCTGTACATACTAATTGAATCGGCATTGCTCATAAAAAAAAGAGAGAGAGAGACTACCATACACCTATAGATTTATTTCCTTTTTTCAGATTATGATATAGTGATAACCAGTTCCGCACAGGATGTTTCCTTAGTGACCTGCTGGGGCTAATGGCTTTGACTTTGCCTCTGGCCATCTACATTCCTTCTACCCAGTTATTAATCCCTAAGAAATGTCCTCTGCCTTAATCATCAGTGCTTTTAACTCCATACAACCATTGGGAGGGGTGCCTTTCCTGATACCAATGCAATCTTCTGAGTGATGACTCGTGTGATACCCAGGCACTTTTATGTTATTTGGTATGTGTGCTGTGTACTTGACGTCAACTAAGAGTAGCACCAGTGTAATAATTATTTCATAATGGCTCTTACTGAATGAACGTAGGTGGGAAGCTGATATCCTTTGCACAAACAAGAAAGTATCAAAGGGGTAGCCGTGTTAGTCTGGATCTGTAAAAGCAGGTTTTTTTCAGAGTCCTGCGGCACCTTATAGACTAACAGACGTATTGGAGCATGAGCTTTCGTGGGTGAATTACCCACGAAAGCTCATGCTCCAATATATCTGTTAGTCTATAAGGTGCCACAGGACTCTTTGCTGCTTTTACAAACAAGAAAGCACTCCCCTCGGATTGCAATGAAGGAGGGAGACAGTTAATAAGGTAGGTAGCAGTCGTCTTTCATGTTATTTCCTGCCTCTGGAGCTTCCCTCCTGTTCATGCATGTGGCTATGGTATGCGCAGGGCCGGCGCAACCCATTAGGTGACCTAGGCGGTCGCGCGCACACACACACACACACACATCACAACTGCCCCTCTGCCAAGCTAAAGTTAATTTGTTACCTCAGGTTAGTTTCTGTTTTTTTTTAACAGCCTATTTCCCCACGAGTGCATTTCCTCTTCATCTCTGCCTCTTCCCCAAGCCCTGAGGGTTCTTCCTCTGCCCCAACTCCAAACCCAAAGGTCCATCCTTCCTCCACTCCTCCATTGGGATGTATGGCTGTATGGCCATAGAAGCCACTGAGATTCCCTCTGGCTGCCGAGTGCAGGAAGCAGCAGCCACAGGAAGCATCCTCTCCATGTCCACGGTGACTGACACATGCACATGAAGACTGGGTTGTCTGTCCGATACATCACCCTCCAGGTCCTCCTATTCTGGCTACATATGGCCAGTGGGACGCCCATTACATTGGACCGGGCATGGGAGAAGAAGGGAATGCAGATCCCCCTGTGGCAGTCCAGGGTGCAGTGCAGACCAACGAGGGGCTGTCTCACCCCTGCCCTGCAACCTTGGGTACTTTACAATGCCTTGCTGCAGTAGGTCCCAGCTGGGCAGCTCACAAACAGCCTCCCAGCATGCAAATCACACCTTGAGTGTCTGTGTGCAACTGCAGCCTGCCAGCCACACTCTGGCTTTTACCAGTTTTGATTACATCTGCAGAGTGACCCCAACACACTCCCACTCCTGGATTTCTCCCCCTTCCAAATGTATATTCTGTACTGTCCAGCCATCTTCTGGAAAGCCCAGAGCTATTTTGTCCATTGTTCCTTCAAGGGAACAATACACATAAGAATGGCCATAATGGGTCAGACCGTTGGTCAATCTAGCCCAGTATCCTGTCTTCTGACAGCGGAGCACTTCAGAGGTAATGAACAGAACAGGGCAATTTCAAGTGATCCATCCCTTGTCATCTACTCCCAGCTTCTGGCAGTCATTGGCTAGGGACACTCACAGCATGGCGTTGCATCCCTGACCCTTTTGGCTAATAGCCATTGAGGGACCTATTCATGAATTTATCTAACTCTTTTTAAACCCAGTTATAGTTTTGCTCTTTTTAAACCCAGTTATAGTTTTAAACCCAAGCATCCCTTGGCAATGAGTTCCACAGGTTGACTGTGTGTTGTGTGAAGAAGTACTTCCTTTTGTTTGTTTTAAACCTGCTGCCTATTAATTTCATTGCGTGACCCCTGGTTCTCATACTATGTGAAGGGGTAAACAACACTTTGTTATTCACTTTCTCCACACCATTCATGATTTTATAGACCTCTCTCATATCCCCCCTTAGTCATCTGTTTTCCAAGCTTAAGAGTCCTGACCTTTTGAATCTCTCCTCATATGGAAACTGTTCCATACCCTTAATCATTTCTGTTGCCCTTCTCTGTGCCTTTTTCGATTCTAATGATCTTTTTTGAGCTGGCATGACCAGAACTGCACACAGTATTCCAGGAATGGACTGCCATGGATTTATATAGTGGCATTATGATCTCTACTGTCTTATTATCTATTCCTTTCCTAATGGTTTCTAACATTGTTAGCTTTTTTGACTGCCACTGCACATTGAGCGGATGTTTTCCAGGAACTATCCACAGTGACTCCAAGATCTCATTCTTGAGAGGGAAAGCTAGTTTAGATCCCATCATTTTGTATGTATAGTTGGGGCTATGTTTTCCATAACAACTTGCCACCGTAAATGGAGTAACCCAGATAATTTAACTTAAACTTTGACATTGCTGTATGCAATTGATTACTTTGACCAATTTTAGCTCTCATCTATGTTTCTCTCTTTTTATGAATAAACCTTTAGATTTTAGATCCTAAAGGATTGGCAACAGCGTAATTTGTGGGTAAGATCTGACTTGTATATTGACCTGGGTCTGTGGCTTGGTCCTTTGGGATTGGGAGAACCTTTTTTCTTTTACTGAAGTATTGGTTTTCATAACCATTCATCCCCATAAGGAGTGGTGCTGGTGGTGATACTGGGAAACTGGAGTGTCAGAGGGAATTGCTTATATGACTTCTGGCTAGCCAGTGGGGTAAAACCAAAGTCCTCTCTGTTTGGCTGGTTTGGTGTGCCTTAGTAGTAAAGAAACCCCAGCTTTGGGCTGTGACTACCCTGCTCTAAGCAATTTGTCCTGAACTGATACTCTCAGTAGTTTCCTGCCAAAGGCCGCTTCATTACAGCTGGCATGCAGAGAACCTTAGGGTGTTCATCCTTGTACGCCCCCCTGCATCCATGATGCTGTAGACTCAAATCCATCAAATCGACATCAGTGGAGCTATGCCAATTTACACCCATTGAGAATCTGGCTCCTCAGGATCTGGCCTATGGGGAATTGCAGGTGCTTACCCAGATCTGGCCCATTAATGGTTAATTATTTTGTTTGTTTTTACTGCATGCATCATCCTAATGGAGGGATAACAGTGTCCCTTTCCTCCCATCACTCCCCCTAAAATTCCCTCACTCATCTGGAATTTTTTTAAAGCCCCTATTTATATACAAATATTTTAAAATAACACCGACAAATCAAATCCAGAGGCAGGCCTCCTGTTCTTTCTGGTTGTCACTTTGAGAACACAATACAATCACACAACATTCCATTCCAGACTTGTCTCGTTGATGCGCTCTCATTGATCACACATTATCAGAGTGAGAGCTAGCAGTCGCAAGAGGCCATGAGCCAGATCTGCACAATACATTTTATTGACAAATATTTTTCTCTTAAAAAGAAGATAGGTCGATAGAGAAGCTAAGGGATTTCCCCCTCTCCCCACCCCAATAGCTAGAATGATTCGTAGGCAAAATAACCCAGACGCAATTTCACAAATCACTGGCAAACACAGAGCTCCACCTCACATTCCCTATACAGGTAACATTTCCATGGGTTTCATTGAGAGAGTTTTATCTGACAAGGGATGGAGTCAGAGCTGCAAGATTTGGTCTCTAAACAAAGAGGAATCACATCTCCATTTGCTTTAGTTAGGCAGGGCCTGATCCTGAAAGGTAAGGAGCATGTGCAACTTCCACTGAAGCCAATTGGGAATTCCAAGTAGGATCAGGCTCTCAGCTGGGCAATGACTGTCACCCGATTGGAGTCAACATGCTGCCAATTCTTTACCCAAAGGAGAGCTGAAATGGTCTTATCTAAATCCTATTATGGATCAATGTTCTGCCCTTTGTAAAGAGACTCCAGTCACCATGCTGTTGATGTCCAGTGTGAAATACAAGCTGCCCACAAACCTGCCTGGATAGCTGGTGAAACATTTTTTGTGAAAAATTTGGCAACGCCCTCCCCCTTTTATTAAACTGAAGTTTCAAACAGCTGGTTAAAAAAAAGGGAAGACGTTTTTGTGAAAATGTTTGTGAAAAATTCTTTGTTTTTTCATAAAAATTTCTCATTTCAGCAAAAACAACTCATTGAAAAACTGAAATTCAGCTTCCTCTGCCTAATTTGATCTCCGGAAGAATGAACCTAACCTGGGCTACCTTAGCCCTGGCTCAGTTCCTGCAGTATGTTCTAAATGAGCGATAGACAGATAATTTTTGATCATTGCCTCAGTGCTTTGGCCTACCTAGCAACTTGCTGTCCATGGTATTCACCTCAGAAACAGCTCACAATTGCAGCAAATGCAACAGCAAAATCTTGATGTTACTGCGTTCTCTCTGAAATTGCATTATAACATTTGAAAATCTCTCTTGAACTACATTCAAACCACTTAGACAGGAATAATCTTTGAGCTCCAGACCAGCAATCTCAAGGATGTGGCTGATGCAGTGCTTGAGAACCTCATGAAGAGTATTGAATAGCATGAGGAGTACACTCACTCTTGCTCAGCTATAGGCCTCGGTGTTCTTAACAAACAAGTTATTGGGTCACTTGTAGTGTATGATTGAGAGTTGTAAGGGAACCGTCCAAGGGCAGAGTAGTGAGAGGTCATCAAAGGTTGTAGTTAAAAACACAAACACAATCCTCTCTGAGGGGTTCAGGTTCATTTCAGGAGCTCTTTGATTTAATCAGAAGGATACAACGTTGGCAAGTGTCTCTGGCTGCATTCCTGCCCTACACCAGACTCCATAACCAAAAAAATACACAAACTAAACAGGGTAGCTCTTAGGTTTTCTCAAAGCTGCATTGGTTCCAGGTCAGCACAATCCCCTGCCTCCCTCTTCTCTGGAAGTAACCAGCCCCCTCTTTAAGGTGCCCTAACTAGCTCTGAGCTGGACATACTTCCCTGACCTATGAATCCTGGTTGAGGATTAACCCCTGAAATCCAGTGACCTACCTGGCAAGGCATCCTCTTAATGACCCCTCCAGGACAAGATTCAGTGGGGCTGCAGGGGGTCACCAAAAGATCTGTATGCCTCAACACAGCACACTAATCTGGGAAGGTCTAGCTACAGTGAGTGGTGCAGGAGAAGATTTAAATAACAGCAGTTCATTAAAAAAGTGAGAGATAATCCATTGCTATCTGATTATTTTGCTAACCCACTCAACAGGACTTCACAATGTTCTCATGGCAGTGGGGAGCCGAGTGTGTTATTTGGCAGAGATCTAAACTTTAGATCAAAATCCCTCCAAGTTACTTAAGGAAAACACTAATTTTTTTTTTTTAAATTTATCCCGTCTCAGGCCCATGAAACATGTGGTCATGGGGCCTCTTTCTTGTCCATGTAGACTTAATTCTCACCATAAATACATTACCCCACCTTTTTAATGAAAGAGCGAAATGTTAGGCACCTGTCTATATTTAACCACCTAAATTAGTCACTTGCTCTTCAGGGGTGCTGAGCACCCACAGGTCCCATTGAAATCATTGCTGTCCTCCTGCCCCAGAGAAAACTCTTCAGCATTAGTTGTTTGGGCTAATCGGGACCAGGATTTGGACTAGGCCTACCTGTGTTTTGCAGCATGCTGCATCACGTCCACACACAAACACTGCTGTACTAGTGTATTGTGGGACTCCCACAGGGCCAGCATATCTCCCCAGAGCAGAGGGTTGTGGGGAAAGTTTCAAAGCAATGTGGGACCTGAAAGCTATTCAAGGAGATTGTTGTCAATATCCCATAGCGTCACTGCTCCCATTGTCTGCAGTGACCTTAACATGGAGTGCACCCCAGAGGAGTTGAGGGAAATCTATGTTCTACAAGCCATATTTCTGGCTGGACTTAGATGTTACGGAATCAGCTGGTCACTGATGGCCAGTGACAGGGAAGAGTGGAATTCTAGAGGACAATGAAGGCCGGGGTCAGAACTGAACCTGCTACCAGTATCTTCTTCTCATGCAAGTGGTTTCTTCCAATGACTGGTTCAGTCTGCCAATGGAACCACCCACAGTTCAGGACTATACCTTCATAAAGCAACTTAGCATAGTGGCATAGGATGGATGTGTTGCTTTCCCCCTCTGCTGCCTGCCAGGGGCGGCTCTATGTATTTTGCTGCCCCAAGCACGGCAGTCAGGCGGCTTTCGGCGGCGTGCCTGCGGGAGGTCCGCCGGTCCTGCGCCTTCGGCGTACCCGCCGCCAAATTGCCGCCGAAACCACGGGACCGGCGGACCTCCCACAGGCATGCCGCCAAAGGCTGCCTGACTGCCGCCCTCACAGCGACCGGCAGGCCGCTCCCCCCGGCTTGCCGCCCCAGGCACGCGCTTGGTGCGCTGGTGCCTGGGGCCGCCCTTGCTGCCTGCACACTGACTCTGGATCCAGAAAGTGTGCACATCCATTGATGCACTGGTGCTCCTGGTGGTAAGTTTCCCATTGTTTTGTTTTCTTTGACTCTCCATCTGTATTGGCAGTGCCAGTCTATTTATCTCCATGCCAGGCTCAATAAACAGCTGGGCACAGTTGTCTTTCTTTACCTCTTGCTCAGCCTTCCGCACCTCCAGCAGCTCAGTCTCCTTTTCATATTACTCTGTATGTTGGGGAAACTGTTATTCCTCTTCATGCAAAGGCTGGTAAGTTGCATTCTCATGTGTCCCATCACTTATGTGTATTGCCCTGATTGACCTCGGTTGTCTCCATCTTTTTGACAACAGTCTCTGAGGGAAGAAAGGGGGGAATGAGAATAAAGCAGTTACTGGTGGGGTGACAGTTATTTCAACACAGTTATTCACCTCCTTGTTTGTTTCAAGGAGGCAGTGTGGGGAAAATAAGAAGCCGCCATTCATAAACACAATACAAGGTATCTTTGTCTGAATTCCGCCATTATTTCCCACGGAGTATTTTCCACCCCCACTCTATCTGATACCCTCGTGGCTGCTCAGCAGCGAGACACGGAGCACAAAAAATCATGATCAATGTCCTTTTTAAAAGAAAAATGGGGCTGTCACCGGGGTGATAGAGTGGGATATGACTGTATCAAACGGTGAACTCCGTATTGCAAGTTAAGTGGAAATCCAACTAGGCACTTATCTGCACCTTTAGGCGCCAAAATAGCTTTCAAAATCTGGCCTAAGTCCCATTTTCAAAAGGGACTCATGCCCTTTGGTGCCTAAGTCCCATTGACTTTAGTTGAGATTTAGGACTAGTTTATACAGTTTTTGGACCGATATAACTATGTCAATTCGGGGTGCAATATTTTACTGATATAGTTATAGCAGTACAACTCCTAGCATGGCCACAGTATACCTTATTCCCCCTCCTGAAGCTAAACCGGTATACTGTTGTAATTGCATCACCACTACTGAACTGGTATAATTTAAAGCAGAACAACTTTTGTATGTAGACAAGGCCTTAGACTCCTAAGTGTCCAAGTCATTTTTGAAGAAGAGGCTCTAAAAATCACTTAGGCACTTCAAAATATTTTACCCAGTTACATTAATCACTAAAATCCTCCTAAGGCAAGTGCCCCTTTGATAAAGAACTCATTAGAATAATACTTCCCTGTTAAGGGTCCATTGGAGCTGTATCGGTTTTAAAGAAGGTAATCCCATGTTCCCATCAAACTCAAACAAGTGGGAAAACAAAACTGAGCTTTAAGCAGCCACTAAAATACCTAGCAAATCCCAATATGCTCTTTTGCTTTGCAGCAAAATATATGAAAGAGATTTGAATCTCTTTTCCCTCCCTTCTCTACTTAAATCAGCACCACAATTAAAATAACCTCTTTGTTTAAGGGGGAGATTGATAAATATATTCTGAGCACTGCAGCCAATGGATATTGATCAGAAGCCCCGATGGCACTGTTATTAACAGATTGCAAAATCTGGCACAATGTTTTCAACCTTTTAACATGAAAATGTTCCACTACAGCAAATTGGTTGCACTTTACTAAGGTCATAGCAAAAAAGGAGTATATAATTCCATGGCCTTACAACTGAGTGCTTGATCTGAAGTCCACCAAAGTCAATGGAAAAACTCCCTTTAACTTCAATAAGATTTGGATTAGCCCCCCCAAATTGCTAATATTGTAGTGAATTAAAATCATTGTAAATACTTCTAATCCTTCAGATTACTGTAGGCAAATTCTGACCTCCTGCTGTTATTAGCAACAAGCTAAATTCTTTGCATAATGGTTTTTAAGGCAAATTCACCTGATCCTTCTGTTGCATACACTAATGTAAATGAGGAGTATCTCTGCTGAAGTCAGTCAAATTAACACCGGCATCATATTGGTGTGAGAGGAGACTCAACCCTCTTAACTTCAACTGGCAGTTCCCCGAATAAGGATTGAGTAAAAAAGAAACCAAGCTGAGTAAGGACCACAGGACTTGGCCAACTATCTTTTGCATCAGACTGTCTATCAGGAACTCCTGACTCCTAGTGCCAAAGGTCATTACTGAAATAATCCAGGATAATAATTAAAGGCATGAAGGGACTGATTGGACGGAAGACTATGAGAACTAAAGACAATATTTTGGATGCCAAAATATTTGATTTTGGGTGCCTCAGTTTTAGGAATGCTCCATGTCAGGCTCCCAAAATTAGAGGACACTTTTGAAAATTTGGGCCTCAATATGTAGGACCATATGTTTAGCTGATGAAAATCACTGTGGCTCCATTAACTCCAACCACTGACTTGCTCCTGACAATTTGGCCAATCTAGCCTGGCTATATCAATGACTATGGAGGGAAATAATGATCCTATAAAAATATCAGAAGCATATAGACACCAAGGACTGAGAGGGATTATTCCTAGTGGTACAAAGGGACAAAAATAGGACTAATGGTCTTAAATTAAGAAATGAAAACTCAGTCTGAATAACAAGGGGAAATGGCCCTGGATCACCTACTCCCATCGTAAAACCCATGGGGAGTGGCTCATGGAGAAAAAAAACTCTCTCAAGTCCCCCTTCCAGAGATTCCGCCACATCATTCTGTCAGGATTCTGGAAGGTGAGACCTCTGTGCAACAGGACCCAGAACCTTCGCCCACAGCCTGCAGGCCATAATGTTCTGAAAGTGAGTGCCAAGTATTACCATTCTGAGTATCACTTGTTACTAGTTCTTACTCTTCCTAGACAAATGTTTCTGCTTTCCATAACTGGGAAAGGAGCCTAAGAAGAGGGGAAAGGGGTCTAAGAAGAGAGCAAAAGTTAGGGGAAAATGAAAGAGTAATTAATCAGAAAGTCTAAATATCTGTAGCCATTAGTGATATGGCCCCTTTCCAAGTCTACTGAGGTCAGTGCAGATCTGTTAGACTCTAACTTGTCTCTATTTTAAGTTGCATATTCTTTACTTATAGCATCAATATTTATTCTAGCTGATGGCTCTTTGAAATAGTGCACTGATAGACTTGGTTTTTAAAATGTCCTTTCCTGGTAGTGACACACTTCCTTTCCAGCTTTTGAAATGGAGATACAATAAGGGATTAACTAGCTGAATAAATATTACCTTTCATGGAGAAAAATATAATCTAGCCACTTCTTCATATGTAATATGACCATTGAATAGACACTGCCCATATATATCTCTCTCTTTAATATTAATTTATAAGCTTGGCTGTGTGTATTCTATTGATTCATTACATGTTCATTTATATGGTATTGAATCATGTGGAACCATTTTTACTATTCTATTCTGATGTTTGATCTATTGTTGCCTCTCCCCGCCCCTTAAACACTTAACAGGTGTTCACTTAAGGAGGCTCAGAAGTAACCTCCTGTGAATAGCTCACTGAAGAAGAATAAAGCCCCAGAAGAAGAATTTATTAGCAGGAGGAATAAATAGTTTCTCTCTTTCATTGTCATGATATTTTCTTTTCCATTTGGCATGCACTGTACTTAGAAATTCCTCCAAGCTTTTGTTTCTGAACTTCTAGACTTCACAAACCAAACCAAAGCCCTGTCCTCCTAACCACTGCCAAGGCTGCTACTTTCGTACTCCTTTTCCTGTAGATTAAAAACAGGATATTATTGTAAAAACAAACAGAAATTACTGTTTTTGCTACTGCTAATTGCCAAGAGAACCAGAGGGGAATGAAAGCTCTGAAACTTCTGTTCTGCTACTGTCAGGTGAAGATCAAACACGTTTCGTTGCTAATCACCGAAAGCTTCAGCAGATAACTCTGCAACTTACTGCTCCCCTTTGAAATTTTAATCATTTAAAGGTGAATTTAGAGTTTAAAGCTCTCTTATGTCTTTCATTGGCAAGAGGCTTCATTTAAAAAGAGAAGGGGCAACAGCAGTTCATGACAAGAGCACGGCTAAAGATATTTTACTGTATATAGCTGCAGCCTATTTCAGCATTAGGCACAGGGATTTTTGTATCCTGTTTTCCTGCCTCTCTCATAGGGGTAATGTAACTGAAGTTAAAAGCCATGTCTCTGTACATACCAATCCCCCTGGACCAAAAGTATCATATCAATCTGGTTTAAAACAAGAGAAAAATTTGATTTCATGGGCTGGCACTCACCTGATGGTCTGCTGTACCTACATGAACAAGATTGCCACTGATGTCATTGGCAGAGTTATAGGGGGAGCAGAGCATCAGAATCTACTGAAGGGTATGTCTACTCTGCCAGTGAAAGGGCGATTGTGATGGGTAGGCATATCCATGCTAGCATTAATCTAGCTAGCATGGGTAACAACAGCAGTGAAAACAGGGTGCCATGGGCTTCAGTATGGGCTAGCAAACCAAGTATGTACCCAGGCTCCCCAGTGGGCTCGTCTTCGGGTTGCTAGCCTGTGCAGCCATGTCTATTGTCACTCCTACTATTACCCATGCTAGAAAAGTCTACCTGTGCTACAATCACACATTCATTTGCAGTGCAGACACACCCTAAATTAGATTCATACTCTGCTCTCCCCACCCTTACGCTAACCTACACTACACACCACTTTCAGCAGCAGGTAGCATATGTACCTGCGTAGCCCCCTAGCACAGGTATAATAGCAGCATAGCTGGCGAGGCGAGTAAGACATGCCTGAAGTGTGTGCGTATGAATCCAAGTATAGGCTGTAACAGCTCTTGACTTGCCCAAGCGGTGCCTCCCTGTCTACACAGCTATTTTTAACACTGTCGCGTCCCATTCCCTCCCTGCTATTGGAGCCTTTCCCCTCCACAGGAGAGGCTCTGCCAGGTCCCCACTGCTGGAGCCGTTCCCTGCCATAGTGAAAGGCTCCAGCAGCAGGGAGCTTTGGAAACTTTAGCCTGCTGTCTCTTGCCTCCGTTGCCAGAGCCTTTCACCGACAAGTGTAGCCACACACTGCAGTGTGGAGGCAGCCTGCTTTTCACTGCAATGTGTAGCTACACATACACTCCACGCCCCCAAATGGCTTTTGTGCTATATTTTTGTAGCACCGCCCTCTCTTTATCTAGAAACGTATGTAGTCCTCTTCATTGTGTATCTGATCCCCTCACAGTCATTAATGGATTTTATCTTCACAACACCCTTATGAGATAATATTTCCCTCTCTCTCTCTCTTGTTTCTTAAACAGATGGAAAACCTGGGGTAAGTTGAACAATTTGTGGTAGGTCCCACAGGAAGTCTCCGGCCTAGCAGGCAATAGAACCCAGGTCTTTTCAGTCCCAGTATGGTGCCCTATCCACTACCATGCATCCACCCCAGCCAAGCTGCAGTGCAGGAATAGCTAACTTAGCCTGACCCTCAATTGTCTCCTGTGCTGGATTACTCCAAACTGGTTGGGTCCTATTTTCAAATGTATCAGGGAACTGAGGCCCTGGTATTTCTCCTTTCCCCCACCAAAATACCTCCTTAATCTTGTAGTAAGAATAGAGAGGAACAAGGATCCGGATTTGAAATAGCCTAGCTCTACTGACCTTCAGTCACATTTTCAAGGCACACGTGTCAAGGCACATTTTCTTAGGAGGGCTGCTGAGGAAGCAACTATGATCTGAGTTGATGCTTAAAGTTAAAGTAGGGAATCTGGTATATTTCTGTGCTGCTGGATACTCAGTATTATTATGTATTCTGGGTTGCTGTTTCTGTGATTTATTGTATTTTTAAGTGTGCGTCAGAGATGCTTAGAATATTCAGATATGCACCTTTTATTATTTTTATAAAATTAAGGATGAAATAAATAACGAGCTTCTGAGATTTATTCCCATCTCTTCCACTAGCTGGTCTCTGCACTTCAGAATCCTTATTTAACAGAGCTTCATCGGCACAACCCAAAGAGTGGGCAATTAGCACTATTTTCATTTTGCAAAGAGGTTACATTTAAGATGGTCAGATTTGGATGCCTAAAACTAGGCACTGAAATCCATGTTTAGGATCATATATTCAAAGGCCAGAAGGGACCATTGTGGCCATCTCGTCTGACCTCCTCTATAGCACATACCATAGAACTTCCCCAACATAATTCCTAGAGCAGATCTTTTAGAAAAACTTCCAATCTTGATTTAAAAATTGTCCGTGATGGAGAATCCACCATGACCCCAGGTAAATTGTTCCAATGGTTAACTACTCTTACCATTAAAAATGTACACCTTGTTTCCAATCTAACTTCAACTTCCAGCCATTGGATCGTGTTATACCTTTCTCTGCCAGACCGAAGAGCCCATTATCAAATATTTGTTCCACATGTAACCCCTAGACCTTCTTTTTGTTAAGCGTTAACAGACTGAGCTCTTTGATTCTATGGCCTGGTCTACACTGGGGGGGGATCGATCTAAGTTACACAACTTCAGCTACGTGAATAACGTAGCTGAAGTTGATGTACTTAGATCATCTTATCGTGGTGTCTTCACTGTGGTGAGTTGACTGCTGCTGCTCCCCCGTCGACTCCGCCTACGCCTCTCGCGGCGCTGGAGTACAAGAGTTGACGGGAGAGCGCTCGGGGATCCATTTATCGCGTCTAGACTAGATACGATAAATCGATCCCCGCTGGATCGATCACTGCCTGCCAATCCGGCCGTGAAGACATACCCTATGACTATAAGGAATATTATCTAATCCTTTTATCATTCTCGTGGCTGTTCTCTGAACCCTCTCCAATGTATCAACATTCTTCCTGAAGCGTGGACACTAGAACTGGACATGTTAGCCCAGCAGCAGTGCCATCTACAGAGGTAATGGTCTGATTTAAAGGGGTGCTGAGTTCCAACAGACCAGCTGCTGTTGACATGTAAATGGCACATGACAAGTACAAAGAAGACATTACCCCTGCCCTGAGAAGCTTCACCTAAGGCCATGATCCAGGAAAGCATTTTAACATGTGCTCAAGTGCCTTGCTGCATAGGGATGATTTCCTGATAACGCAATAGTGATCCGCACTATTACAGCTGTTTAAAGAATAAACACGGCTATGTGGATGTACCATTAGAATGGATTGTTCAGTTGTTTGGTAATAACCCAAAATAACTTTCACTTCAAATCTATCACTGAGTGATAGTGCTCAAAAGTGTTACCTTTTGATGGCTGGGCGGTGGCTTATGTGTTGCTATCGGGACTCAGCCCAGTTCCCCATGACCAGGTGTGCACATCACAGATCACAACCACAGCTTGCTTTATTATTTATATTTTATGTTAATTACAGAACAAGAGAGTAGCTCTGGACTCCCTTTATGCTTAAAGAAAATAGCCAGTTATACAAAACTCAGGAGACTCTCCCACTGGTTTATGGCTGCTCCAGCAGAGAGGCTAAGGAGTGAATGGGCCTGGAGACCAAACCACACTCCTAAAGTTGGTCCCACTAGGTGAGGGGCCATGCAGACAAGCTAGCACTACAGCTACCCAAACTATACCTATTCTATGGTCAAACAGAGGACTACGGGCCTATCTAGCCAACACCTTACACAAGCACTCCAATTCACACCAAATTTTGTAATAAACCAGACAATATGGGGGGGGGGGGAGGGGAGGGCTCTGAACCAGACACAAATCAAGTTTATTTGACTGCATAACATATGTATAAGAGGGAGGCTTCTGGCAGGGGATAACTCCATGAAAATATAGGCCCATATGATACAAAGCATTATATTACATGCTCCAGCTCACTCAAACCACATGCGTGGGCTTCCATTTGCTGAAAAAAACCACAGCTCATGCTGGTAGTATTTAAAATATTTTAAGTCATTGACAAGCAGTTGAAAACTCAATATAATGCTTATATTTTACTATGGATTAATACTACTGGGACATTTCAGCCAAAAAAATGCTTGAAACTGCTGTTAGAATTTTTCATTGATTTAACATTCCATAGACATTGTTAAAATGTCATTCTAAGCCCATTTACTTTTCTTTTTTTTTAAAGGATTAACGTGCCTTTAGAATGTTAAAAATGCTTAAATTACTTGGTATCAGATAAGAAGGTTTTAAGTGAGGCACAAGAAAAGTAGAAGATTTTATTAAGAAAATAGGTATACTTTGCCTTTTGCTTGGTTGGCACAAATCAGTGCCTTTATGAAAAGGATCATGCTGGTGTGTGGTAAATTAGTGTGTGGATCATTTGCAGTCCATTTGCCAGGTACCCGATGTTACAAGTGGTTGAAAACATATTCAAGCACCACTGTGGAGCGTCTCAACCCAAATGCAAGTCAAGGTGCTGAACTTTATTAAAAAAAACCACCACCACATCCGTGCATGCGAGTGAGAGTGAAATCATCAAGTTGCCTCTAGCACCTCAGGTTTCTATGTGCTAATTAAGAATTGATACAAACAGAGCATGAGAGCTCGGTTCTCATTTGCATCTGAGCTTAGGTTGGAAGCCGTGAGGGATGTGGTAGGGTACAAGGAGCCAGTAGCAGCTCTCTGACCCCTTGGTGTAAGTTTACAGCTCTAGTTTACACCAATGGTGTGAAGTCCCGTAGTGACTTTCCCTTCCTCTGGCTCCCTACACCAGAAGTGGATGTGATGGTTGGTGCAGCAGAAGCCTCTATACTAGCCACTGGCTTTCTTCCAATGGAGAGTTCTCCGGCACATGGGGTCTTCTCCACTGGCCACTTTGTGCCATTTAAGATGGACTTAAACTGGAGAATCTGACCCACAGACTATGCCCTGCTGGGTATCATTTTGCAGCTGGAAAATACCCAGCCCCATGCCCTGAGGCCTGGTAACTGCGGGAGGCAGGAGACTATGTAAGCTGCAGTCAGTCATCCACAAAGTCTCCCAAAGAGACTTACAGCTATATACATAACTATGGGACAACTGAAATGTAACTAACCCTGGTACGGAAGAACAGCAGCTTGATATGAATGGCAATGGCAAGGGGATGGGAAAATTTGACCAGGACACAAGTTCAAAGATTGCTATGAAAGGTTCAATTGTGTCTTTGGGGCTGATGCTCAACTGACGTAGATTGGCAGAGCTCCATTAGGTTCAGTGCAGATTTACACCTGCTGAAGATCTCTCCCCTCAACGTCCAGAGACATTGAGTATATGGGGTGGGGGGAACTCCTCACAAGTAGGAAAGACTGAGCTCAGATGGTGTGAAAGGGGGATACTTTGGTATTTCCTTTCTCACTGTCAGAGCTCTTTGTTATCTTTACCCCGGCATCACACATACTGTATTAAAAGAAAGAATCTCATTTACTTCTTAGTTCTTGCCATATCTGATTAAGAGCCTGTAGCTAAGAACACTTCACACGTACGTATCGAGGTGCTCTTCATCCTTAGATCTCAAAGCACTTTACAATGGAGGAGAATCATGATTATCCCCATTAGATGGGGAAACTAAGGCACAAAGAGACTGAGGTCAAAGTATCCAAAACAGGCTTTTGATTTCCAGTGGTTCATTTTTTAAGTCCTCAATTTAGATACCTTGGACCTGATTTTTAGAGGTATTGAGCTCCCTCCACAGGCCCCATTCGCTTCAAGTAGAGCTGTGGATGCCCAGTGTATCTCAAAATCAAACCCAAACTGGTTTCAAGTCAGAGACCCAAAAATTGAGGCTCCTGAAAATCAAAAGCCATTTTTAAAATTTCAGCCTAAGCCCCTTGTCTGCAGGTCTCCTGACTCTTAGTCTGCTCCCCTACCTACTGAACCACAGTCTATCCAAACTACATTCACCCCCAAATATAGTTTGATTACTGAATAACGCATCCAGGTTACTGAAACTACTAGAAACAACAATGTGGTAGAGAGAGAACATTACTGCTGCAGGTTCCATGTAAATTCTACCTCGGGTTCCTCATGCCACACTCCACAGTAGAGTTTTCCATGCTGCCTGACAGAGTATAGTTCTCTTTGCTAAAGAGATGTCAAGACTCTGCTTAAATACATATCCAGAATAGATTCGTTGCACCAGGAAGAATAGATTGAGAGGTAGTAACCTTGCGTTTAGCTGGAAACATCTGCAAGGCAGGAGTGTGTGGCCACAGGATTCTTATCATGGATATACTAGGCCAAATTCAGTCCTCAGATGCTTTACATGTACACACCTCTCAATGTCCAACTGTGTATTGGGGTCAGATGATCCAATGGTTTGGCCACTACCCTGGCATTTGAGATACCTGGGTTCAAGTCACTGCTCTGCCACAGACTTTCTGTGCGACCTTGGGCAAGTCACTTAACCTCTATATTCTGCACCTGTAAAATGGGGGCAATAACATGTCTTTACCTTAAAAGGGTGTTATGAGAATAAATACATTAAAGAGCTTTTTTAGCTATTTAAAAACCAAAAGGGATACATACAGGAAATGGAAGGAGGAGCATGTCACCAAGGAACTATACATGGGAATAGCGCAAGCATGTGGGGACAAAATCAGGAAAGCCAAGGCAAAGAATGAGTTATAGATGGCAAGAAATATTAGAGACAACAAGAAGGGGTTCTACAAATATGTCAGACAAACAAGAAAGATCAGGGATGGTGTGAGTGCACTGCTCAATGGAGAAGGTGAGCTGGTAACGGCAGATGATAGGAAGACAGAGCTGCTCAATGTCTACTTTCTTCAGTCTTCTCATAAAAAATAGTATGTCAGCAGACAACTAGCAAAGTTACCATAGACAATAAAGGGAAAGGGATGCAGATTGGGATACGTAAAGAACATGTCAGAGATCTTTTGACTAATTTGGATGAATTCAAGTAAGCGCGGCCTGATGCTGTTCACCCCAGGGTGCTGAAGGAATTAGCTGAAGAAATCTCAGAACCACTGGCAATAATATTTGCAAACTAATGGATGACAGTAGAGGTTCTGGAAGACTGGAGAAGGATTAATGTAGTGCCCATCCAGCAGTACTGGAACTAGGAGTGCTGGGGTGGAAAAGACCTGATAGATTCCTGTAGCTGGATACCTTTTTCTGAATGTTACTATTGCATGTTTGGCAGGAACTGGCAAAGTGAAACAGGCAGATGAATGCAACGCTGAAAAGTCTTGATGATTCCCACACCCCCAAAGAGTCATCAGTGGGCTTAAAAACATTGAGCACGCAGTCAAGGTCAAAGCTTTCCCCCTCTGCAGTTCCAAATGAAAGATTAACTGCAGTTCTGCTTGTGAAAGTTATGCTCAGAACACTCCTACAGGCATGTTTTAGTCTGAAAAGAGTCCATTATCTTCATCTGGCACCACCGTGCATGTCCAAGGGATAACCCTCTGCAGAGCTCACATCAACAGAGCGAGTACAGTGCTTCAGTGCAAAAGGGCAAACATCCTTTGCTGGCTTAAAGAGTAACAAGAAACAAGTGGGAATGAGCTGTTTGAGTCTAAAAAATATCAATGGCATGTACCAAAAGGCCAACACAGTATAATAAAAGAGACTGTTACAAAAGTGTGTTTGTTTTTTAAAAAGCAACATGTGAATGTTTTTATACAGTGAATGTTAGGAAGGAGGCTTCCACTAGAATTTCTTTTGAGAAAATAAGAACATACCTATAACATTAATCCCAGTCATCCTTTGGCAGCACCCATCTAGATATCCTAGACTAGATTTTTCAAAAGAGCTCAGAACCTGATTTTCAAGAGCTCAAAACCCACAGCTGGGATCTGATTTTTCAAAGGATCTCAGCATCCAAGATGCGTTAGAATCTGGCCACTTATTTGAGTTCCTAGATAGAAGCAGAACTCTTAAAAACTGGACCTTGTGCAGTTTAAATTGTGTTTATTTTGTAATATTACAGGTTGCAGATTACAAATGGTAGGTGTGGCAGAGCCATGGCCCAGAGAGTCCTTCCAATAGTCAATCAGAGATAACTTTAAAGGGGGGAAAATCAATCCTTTTTCTTATAAGGCCTGTTGTTTTATTTTCAGCCGTCCCACCCAACACACACTACAAAACACTCTTCTGCTCTTGGCAGTTCAATAGCACAGAGCCTACAACCTCAAAAGAAAGAAAACAAAAGACATATGCACTCCTGAAAGAATTGTCCCAGCAATTAGAGAATGGATCTCAAAGCAGTAGGCCCTTGCACTGTACTGCTTGGCTGTCATAGGAGGCCCGGCTATTTGGAGTCAGCAGTCTTCTCCTTGACCTTTCCCTCAAGCTTCTCCCTTCTAGGCAGAAGTCACCTTGCTAAGGTAGGGAAACTGGAGGTGGGCAGGTGGAGGGAACTTAGCATCACAAGCACCCTCCCCCCTTTTGGGTACCAAAGGGTCTGTACAGCTAATCATAATATTTTCCATGCCTTATATTGAATCCAACTGGTCTATGGGCTAGATCCGGTCCCTGCTCTGGTTGCTTTGTACTGCTGCAATGGCAAACGAGGTGGCAACTTGATGATGCAGCTCCCTGGGGATTTCACGGATATGGGGGAATCCTCAGCTGGTTGAAGAGCCACCGTGGCAGCTCCTGTATTACCCACCGTTCCTGGTCTCAAACATGGCATAGCTTTGGAGAAAGGAGTGTATTTATGCCCAGTCAATCTATGGCTGCTGGAATGCCACGTGTAGCCAGCATAATGTAGAATAGCCCAGAGACAGTACCAAGTACTTTGTGCTCAGGACTGGATGGGTTTATGTCAAAGCGCACTATAGAACTTTTACACGAGTGTCCATGCGGCAAGCTAGCGTGTCATAGATTCACACCCTGGCTTGCTACACACTAACTCACCATGTAGACAAGCCCACTGCCTTCATCACAGCCTTTTAAAGAGAGCAAAGCAGATACCCTAACCACAGAAAGAAGTTTTGTGCACTAACAGAGTAGGTCTTTCTAAACAAGGCTTGCCTGAAGTCTCTTTTAGCTAATGCCAAACACAAACATAATCTACATCTTAAAATAAAGGTACATCTACACTACCCACCGGATTGGCAGGTAGTGATCGATCTATCAGGGATCGATTTGTCGTGTCTCGTCTAGACACGATAAATCGATCCCCGAACGCGCTCCCCGTCGACTCCGGAACTCCACCGCTGCGAGAGGCGGAAGTGGAGTCAACAGGGGAGCGGCTGCCGTCGATCCTGCGCCGCAAAGACGCGATGTAAATCAATCTAAGTCGGTCTAAGATATGTCAACTTCAGCTACACTATTCTCGTAGCTGAAGTTGTGTATCTTAGATTGATCCCCCCCCCAGTGTAGACCAGGCCAAAGTGGCAAAGAGCTACACACAAGTTTTTATTCTAGATGAATTTATTTATATTTGGAAAAAAATCTCTAATGCTTGGAAAGCCATTGCTCTGTTTTTTGTTTAAAAAAGGTCAAAATTGAATGTCAACGCGAGCACAAGTTGTGACAGAATAGCCGTTTTGTTAATCTGAAAGCAAAATGGTAGCGATGTTACCAGATATTTTCAAGCACACAGATCTCATTAAAGAAACATTCAAAGGCAAAATAAAGCATCAGTCATAAAATGTTTGTGGATAAATGTGGTGGCTTATTGCACTGAGCAATGAAATGATTCTGAAAAAAAAAAAGAGTTTGCATGTGAGTAATGGCTTTTTCAGTGCTAATGTGGTTTAATTCTGAATTAAATCCTTGTCCTGCAGACAGAGGCTGTCACAGTGATCAGCATTACTTCATCTTCTTTTTTCTTGTAATGTCATTACAGAAAGCTCAGTACTCCAGAAGCATGTGCTGTTACCAGTAAGCATGTGCTAACAATGGTGACTTTATGCTCCCTTGAAAGAATGACCAGTACATCTATAAATGCATTACATATAAATTAGGGAGATCTTCTGATATCCCATTGGAATGAACAGAGGGGCACTGCATTTATAACAGCTCAGATCTGAAGGCTTGGATTTAGAACTAGTTGGACATCTTTTATTAAATAAATAAATAAATCTCCCCAGCTGTAAGAGTAAAAACCATCTTCACATTTTCCCTGGAGACTTAAAAAAATGCTCATCTATAAACTGAATTTAGTGCTGGTGAAGAACACCAGATTGTTGGCAATGATGACCAAAATCATCTAAGCACTAGGGGAGGTTCAGCACAAGTGGTGAAAATTCAGATTTTCTTCATAAATCCTTTGCAATGTGTCTCCGTCTAATTATTATGTGTATTACAGTAGCACCTAAACATTGCAACAAAAATCAGAAACCCATTGTGCTAGGCATTGCACGAACACACGCGCTAAGAGGCAGCCCTTGCTCTGGAGACCTTACAGACGAAAGTATTCTCATCATCAGTATCGGCTCTATTTTACAGATAAGAAACAGATTTATGGCTTGTCTACATGGTGGGGTAATGTGCTCTATAGGCAGAGCCATCCCTAGGGTACAGCAAATTGGGGTGATTGCCCTGGGCCCCGTGCTTTGAGGGGCCCCGCGCTTCGTGAGGTGGCAGGCGGGGAGGTGAGGCAGGGGGCGGGCGGGGAGGGGTGAGGAGGAGCTCCCCTACCAACCTCCCCCTCCCTCCCAGCACCTATCACCGATCAGCTGTTTCACCGCATAGAATCATAGAATCATAGAATATCAGGGTTGGAAGGGACCTCAGGAGGTCATCTAGTCCAACCCCCTGCTCAAAGCAGGACCAATTCCCAACTAAATCATCCCAGCCAGGGCTTTGTCAAGCCAGGCCTTAAAAATCTCCAAGGAAGGAGACTCCACCACCTCCCTAGGTAACGCATTCCAGTGCTTCACCACCCTCCTAGTGAAATAGTGTTTCCTAATATCCAACCTAGACCTCCCCCACTGCAACTTGAAAATTGCATCTGGAGGCACTGGGGAGAGGAGAGAGGAGCGAGGGCGCAGTGCGCTCAGGGGAGGGGGCAGAACTGCACAGGGAGCAGAAAGAGGCGGGGCGGGGGCAGGGCCTTGGGGGAAGGGGTGGAGTGGGGGCAGAGCCTGGGCGGAGCCCTGGAGGAGCACCCCCCGGCAGATAGAAACTCAGCGCCTATGTCCTGGGCCCCGCACCCCGCTAGGGACGGCCCTGTCTACAGGGGTCTGACTTCTAAATCGCACCAACAGGTTGCATATTAATTGGTCCACATAGACCCTGCTGGTGTGTACTGAAGGTTCCCTATTGCATTTTAATGTAGTGCTGTAGTACTATGTTAACGCACACTATGAAAACTTTAGTGCATACCAACAGGGTCTACACAGGCTAATTTGTGCAATACTTTAGTACGCTTTAGAAATCACACCCATGTAGAACACACTACGCCACCATGGTATAGCCCATGGTATAGCCTGGAATTGAACCGCTGTTGTCGGCATCCCAGTCCAGTGCTTTAACAACTAGATGAACCTTCCTTTGTTAACATGACCTAGAGGGATCATCTATATAGGGGAAGGTAATTGAGTCCACTTGCCCTTTAATTCCTTGCCCTCTGTTGGGACTGGCAGCAAGAGCGTTAGTTAGAACTGTCAGAGACGTGGATACCCTTCCACCTCTTTGTTTTACTTTTATCTCTTTACCTGATCTAAAGTTTGCTTTTCCATGATCTTGCTTTATTGAACTAGACCCCATTTTCTGTGCATATGGAGATGGAAGAAAAACAACACGAAAGAGGACTTGAAAGGGTACTGCTCAGCAGCCCATGATCACCAGCTGAGCGTCCCTTGTATTGTATACAGAGAGTACAAAGCATCCAGGATTTGGGGCTGAGAGGGGCTGCTGGATTCACAAAAGTGAACAATCAAGGTACAGACAAACAGAGAGGAAAAGGAACTGAGGATAGTCTTAGAAAGCTGTGAACCGGAACAAAACAGTTTGTATTGCCTGGATGTCATCAGCATCCTGAAAGCTCCAATACCCATGTCTCTTTCCTAACCTTCACACCAGTCCCACAAACACATTTAGCAAGTAAGGTCAATGAGCTGGATCCACATGGGACCCACCATGAGAGCATCTTCAGGGGAGAAGCGTAATTGCCTAAAACCATCCTCTGGAAACATTCAACGATAAATGAATGGAGCTACCTGACTGCAGCCCCATCCTGTCCTGCTAGGGCCTGCAGGCAAGTCAACACCACCACATGATCAAAGGCAGCTGACCGAGCTAATAATGTCATCTTGGACCCCTCATTTTCATCCATTGCTAGGAGGAGATTCTTTACCAATGCAACCAGTGCCGTCTCTGAACTATATCCTAATCAGTGCACACGCTGACACTGGTCAAGGAGATCTGAGGCAACAAGGGACTCAGACCTGTGTTGCCATGATCTTCGCTATAACCTTTAACAAAAATGGAAGATTAGATATAGGTAAAGCTGGTCAAAAATTAAGAAAAACTATGAAAGTTGGACAAAAAAATTGGTGAGAAGTTTTTGAAAAGAACCGAGTTGGAACATTTTTGTGTTTTGTTTTGTTTTTAATTTGAAAGTGTTTAGGTTTGAGTTTTCCAACATTTCCTTCCCAGGCCCTTTCTTCCCATTGTTCTACTCCAAAGGGGGTAAAAAGGAAAAAAGGTTGCCAAAAGGAGAAAACAGGAAAACTAAAACCGGGATCAAACAGAAGCACAACACAGTTCTTTTGGTTTTCAGTTGTGTGTCAGAAAATAAACAATGTCAAAACCCAAACATTTTTAATTCAATTTTTGTTTTTGTTTTAAAAAGGCCAATTTTATTGATTGTACTTTTTTTTTAAACAAATGTTTGTTCTGAATCATTTCAAGCAGCTCTAGATATAGGCCAATATTTGGCCAGGCAATCAGCATCGAGTAAAGTGTTCCTGAACAGAAGCCACACACAGTTACTCAGCCTGCCCTCCATAAGGGAGGTGTTCATAGTCCAAGCCACTTGAGAGACTAGCTCTTCCCCACTTTGTGGCATAGAGTGCCCCCAGCATATGAGTATCTCAGAGAGCCTCACCGGCCAAAACTCAAGCACAGGACATGTAGCACTGGTTTCCTCCAGATATTGCTCTGCCCCCACAAGCACAGAAAATCTGGTCTGAATCTGCACAGTTTTATCCACAAAGCAATTTCCTGAAATTCCCTGACAATGGAAGGACTGCAACCAGCCAACAAGCGAGACAGTCAGGATTAAACAGACTATCCAACACTCTGAACAGATCCTCTGATCAAGGGTTTACGGATGGTAGAATGAAGGCAAAGCAACTGCTCCTCCTCTCCCACACAGCCATAGCATGAAAATCTGTAGGACACCATCAGACCAATTAGGAGTGAGTCTTCCACCAAATTCTAGCCATCTTCCCTCCATTTACATTGCAGCCGGTCATCCATGAACCAGGGTTACCTGAGGGGTGGAGACCTGCAAATAAGGTGCAAAGGGGCCATTCTATCACTGGCTGAGGCAGAGGCGAGGCGTAGCGGGGACATGGAGAGTCAAGTGACCCCCTGGATTGGCCTGCTGGAGTGTGTGTGGGGGGGAGGGGCTCTGTCCTTCTCTCCCTGCGCCTCTGCCCTGGCACATTTGGCCGCTTTCCCTGGCAGCCGGGCGGGGAGCAGGATGGAGCCGCTTCTGCTTGAGAGAGACTGGCTGGGAGGCAAAGTGGCTGAATGTGCGGGGGGGAGGGGAGGCGCAGGGAAGGAAGGACAGAGCGACCCCCTCAGGTAACATGGGTGAGGGGGAGCACTGCGGCCCCAGGCTGGGCCTAGGGTGAGAGGGGTCACTGGGCAGGGGAGACACGTGGGGCGGTCACGTGCCCTCCCCTTTATTGTGTGCCCCCCCCCCAGTATGGAGAGGCACCAGTAGTCTATGGGCTGAGGACAAAAGATCCTTATAAAGTCCTCCTAAACATTGGTAAATTGGTGTTTTGGAGGAAGATTATATTCTCTCAGGGGCCTCTGGAACTGCTCAAGTTCCCTGAACCTTCAAGAGTGAACCAGCCAAAACCAGGCCCATGACCTCAACTGGAAAAACTGTATATAATGTCTAGTCTCCTACCCTCCAATTCCAGCCAAAACACTAGATCAAGACTAGAGCGTGCTCAGCTGTATGAATGCCCAACATGACGACAGCCTGCAGAGTGCTGGAAGTGCTGCGACTAAAAGGGTCACTACTGACTCTTAAAGATCCCATGACATTCTTCCAAGCATTAATCCGTGGTGCTAAATTCCAGTGTGGTTCACTGCATACTTAAAATCCTCCCAAATTAGGTAGGCCACAATATTCTTCTGCACTTCTGGTCCTAAACTGTTGTGTTGCTGTGTGCCAATCAACATGATGGACCAAATTCACTCCAACGCGTAACTGCAATATACCCTGAGATGTTTCACCATAGAGATGAGTGTAGTTATCCCCGTGGTCTATTTGGAAAGAAGTTAGGAGAGGTACTATATAAATATAAATTATTATCATCCTGCAGTCAGTGTTCAGGTCAATCATTATATACCAAAGAATGGTCCAGCTTCTGCAGACATATGTCAACACATTATCAGTGTAATAGCCTACCAAGAGAGAAATCATCACAAACAGGCTATGGTGCCATCAGAAAAATAGAGCATACAGAAAAGCCTCTAGAACAGTCTCCAGCAGGGCTAGATTTAGGGGCGGGCGACCCAGGAGACTGCCTGCGGAGCTGGGCTCTGGTTGCTGTTTTTGTTGTTAGCTACAAAAGGGAAAATAGAATGTTTGAAGTAAAATGTTTCAGGTATTCTGTACGTGGGTTCATTTTCCACTAACCTCCTGGGGACAGGATGCATAGGAGAACAAATTACATGGAACAGAAGTTAGTCATGTTGCTTAATGCACTACTGGAAGATGCTTAGATACTATGGTGATGACAGTGGAATAAGAACCTAAATAGACTAGAATAGAAAGACTCCTCCTGAGATATCTCTTTGCAGCATCGGGGTCTTTCCTTACTTATGTCTCTGTTAAAGTTGTACACTCTTCATGGCAAAGACCTTGCCTTTTTTAATTTCTCCATAGAGCACTTTTGGGTGGTGTATAAACAGAATCCATTTCTGATCTCAGTTAGACAAAAAGTCCATTGATTTCAATGGGTTTGCAGAGGTTTGTAACTACCCTTAGCATTCTGTGAAAGCACACCTGAGTAGCAAATAATTGTAACTGGATTGCTGTGCCTGGCTACTGTATACAGAAAGAACTTCCTGTCATAGGCACCAACGCTGGGGGGAGAGAGCATGGCAGGACGCACTCGGGGGAGAGAGCAGAAAGAGGTGGGGTCAGGGTGGGGCCAGGCAAGGCAGGGGTGGGGCCTTGGGAGAAGGGGTAGAGTGGAGGCAGGGCCTGGCAGAGAGCAGGTGTTGAGTATTCCCCGGCACATTAGAAAGTCGGCGCCTCTGCTTTCTGTCCCACTGGGAGCTGCCTAGTTAGAGATTTATTATGTTTACTGTGTAATTCTTGTATCCCTGCCCATAGACTTGCATGTGATGTGGGGAATAAATAGTCTTGACATGAAACAAATTGGGGTCAGATTTAGAAAAGAGTTGACCTCTCATTTAGGCACTAGATATTCAGAAATGTTCAGCACCCAGAACTCCCACTCTCCCATATGGCCAGAGTTTCAAAACAGCACCCAACATAGATTCAGGCCAGAAGGTACCACTATGTTCATCTAATCTGACCCTTCTGTACTAGACAGGACATAGAACTTCCCCAAAATAATTCCTACAGCAGATCTTTTAGAAAAACATCCAGTCTTGATTTAAAAATCATCAGTGATGGAGAACTGACCACATCCATTGGTAAATTGTTCCAATGGTTAATTACCCTCACTGTTAAAAATTTACACCTTTTTTCTAGTCTGAATTTGTCTCGCTTCAGCTTCCAGCCATTGGAGCATGTTATACCTTTCTCTGCTAGATTGAAGAGTCCAATATTAAATATTTGTTCCCCATGTAGATACATATGGACTGTAATCAAATCACCCCTTACCCTTCTCTTTGTTAAGCTAAAAAACTTGAGCTCCTTGAGTTTATCACTATAAGGCATGTTATCTCAATCTTTAATCATTAGTGGCTCTTCTCTGAACATTCTCCAATTTATCAACATCCTTCTTGAATTACGGGCACCAGAACTGGACACAGTAGTCCAGCAGCGGTCGCAACAATGCTAAATGCAGAAGTAAAATAACCTCTTTACTCCTACTCAAGATTCCCCACTTTATGCATCTCAGGATCACATCTTTTGGCCACAGCATCACACTGGAAGCTCTTGTTCAGCTGATTATCCACCATGACCCCCAAGTCTTTTTCAAAGTCACTGCTTCCCAGGATAGTGTCCCCCTGTCCTGTAAGTATGGCCCACATTCTTTGTTCCATGTATACATTTAACCATATTGAAATGCATAGTTTGCTTGTGCTCAGTTTACCAAGCAATTCCAATCGTTCTGAATCAGTTCTCTTCATTACTTACAACTCCCCCAGTTTTTGTGTTATCTGCAAACTGTAGCAGTGATGATATTATGTTTTCTTCCTGGTCATTGATAAAAATATTAAATAGTATAGGGCCAGGAACCAATCCTGTGGGTGCCCACTGAAAACAGGCCAGCTTGATAATTCCCCATTTACAGTTATATTTTCAGATCTATCAGTTAGCCAATTTTTAATCCATTTAATGTGTGACATGTTAATTTTATATTGTTCTAGGTTTTTTTTTTTAAATCAAAATGTTGTGCGCTACCAAGTCAAACACTTCACAGAAGTCTAAGTAGATTATGTCAACACTATTACCTTTATCAACCAAGTGAATTTGACAGGATCTATTTTCCATAAACCAATGGTAATGTGCATTAATTACATTATCTTCCTTTAGTTCTTTATTAATTGAGTCCCATATCAGACACTCCATTATCTTGCCAGGGATCAATATCAGACCGACAGACCTATAATTACCCAAGTCATCCCATTTAGTAAACTGACACAACATTAGCTTTCTTCCAGTCTTCTGGAACTTCCCCAGTGCTCTAAGACTTACTGAAAATCAACATTAACGGTCCAGCGAGCTCCTCTGCCACCTCTTTTAAAACTCTTGGATGCAAGTTATCCAGATGTGCAAAATCTCTAACTTTTGTAGCTGCTGTTTAACATCATCCTGGGATACCAGTGGAATGGAAAGAGAGTTGTCATCACCATATTATGAGACTATATCATCTGTTTTTTCCCCAAATACGGAAAATAAATATTTAATGAACACATCTGCCTTTTATTGATAATTCTAACATTCACATCTAGTAATGGACCAATATCGCTGTCAGGATTCTTTTTGTTCCTAATATATTAAATAAACCTCCTTATTGTCCTTAACTCTGCTGGACATGGTTTTCTCCTTGTGTCCCTTGACTTCCCTTATCAATTTTTTACAACTCCTAACTTCTGATTTATATTCATTACTACCAGCTTCCCCTTTCTTCCATTTTTTACATATTTTTAGGGTTGTCGATTAATCGCCGTTAACTCACAATTAACTCAAAAAAATTAATCATGATTAATCACAGTTTTAATCACACTTAATAAATTTCAATTGGTATTCTAGTGTTTAAATATTTTGGATGTTTTTCTACATTCCATATATATTGTATTCTGTGTTGTAATTGAAATCAAAGTGTATATTATTTTTGATTATAAATATTTGCACTGTAAAAATGATAAACAAAATAAATAGTATTTCAATTCACCTTATACAAGTACTGTAGTGCACTCTCTTTGTCATGAAAGTGCAATTTACAAATCTAGATTTTTTTGTTACATAACTCCACTCAAAAACAAAACAATGTAAGACTTCAGAGCCTACAAGTCCACTCAGTCCTACTTCTTGTTCAGCCAATCGCTAAGACAAACAAGTTTGTTTACATTTTCAGGAGATGATGCTGCCCGCTTCTTATTTACAATGTCACCAGAAAGTGAGAACAGGCATTTGCCTGGCACTTTTGGAGTCGGCATTGCCAGGTATTTACGTGCCAGATATGCTAAACATTCGTATGCCCCTTCATGCTTCGGCCATCATTCCAGAGGACATGAGTCCATGTTGATGATGCTTGTTAAAAAAAGAATGTGTTAATTAAATTTGTGACTGAACTCGTTGGGGGAGAATTGTATGTCTCCTGCTCTGTTTTACCTGCATTCTGCCATATATTTCATGTTATAGCAGTCTCGGATGATGACCCAGCACATGTTGTTCATTTTAAGAACACTTTCACTGCAGATTTGACAAAACGCAAAGAAGGTACCAATGTGAGATTTCTAAAGATAACTACAGCACTCGACCCAAGGTTTAAGAATCTGAAGTGCCTTCCAAAACCTGAGAGGGACGAGGTGTGGAGCATGCTTTCAGAAGTCTTAAAAGAGCAACATTCAGATGTGGAAACTACAGAACCCAAACCACCAAAAAAGAAAATCAACCTTCTGCTGGTGGCATCTGACTCAGATAATGAAAATGAACATGCGTCGGTCCTCTCTGCTTTAATTGTTATCAAGCAGAACCCGTCATCAGCACGGACACATGTCCCTGAGAATGGTGATTGAAGCATGAAGGGACATATGAATCTTTAGTGCATCTGGCATGTAAATATCTTGCAATACCAGCTACAACAGTGCCATGAGAATGCCTGTTCTCACTTTCAGGTGACATTGTAAACAAGAAGTGGGCAGCATTATCTCCTGCAAATGTAAACAACCTTGTTTGTCTGAGCAATTGGCTGAACAAGAAGTAGGACTGAGTGGACTTGCAGGCTCTAAAATTTTACATTGTTTTATTTTTGAATGCAGTTTTTTTTTTTATATAATTTTACATTTGTAAGTTCAACTTTCATGATAAAGAGATTGCACTACAGTACTTATATGAGGTGAATTGAAAAATACTATTTCTTTTGTTTTTTTACACTACAAATACTTGTAATAAAAAATAAATATAAAGTGAGCACTGTACACTTTGTGTTGTAATTGAAATCAATATATTTGAAAATGTAGAAAACATCCAAAAATATTTAAAATGGTATTCTATTATTAGCAGTGCAATTATTAATTGTGATTCATTTTTTTTAATCGCTTGACAGCCCTAACATTTTTTTAAAAGCTGCCTTCACTTCCCATCTAAAGGAGGTTGATTTTTAACCAGCACAGCCTTCTTCCCTGATTGTGGCTTTTTGCACATCTAGTAAAGTATTCTTAAATGATTCCTAATCATCATTCACATTTTTCTGATTAAATTCTTCCCCCCAGCTGATTTGGTTCATAATTGTTTTCAGCTTTGTGAAATTGGCCCTATTAAAGCACCAAGTATATGTATCACTGGTCTGGACATTATTCTGCTTGCACATTATAAATGTGTTCAGGTCATGATCACTTGCACCTTAATTTTTAACTCTGTTATCAGTTCCTCTTTATCTGTTAGAACAAGGTCTCATATAGACTTCCCGTGTTGGCTGCAACACCTTTTGAGTTAGGAAATTGTTATCTATGTTTATAAAGTCCAAGGATTTTTTAGTACTGGTTTTTTTTTTAGTACATGAGACCTCCAGCATATGCCATTCAAATTGAAGTCCCCATGATCACTCAGCTTTTTTTCCTACACATTCTAGATAGGTGCATAAGGCGCCAGTCACCCTGTACCATAGCGCGATATGGTGGTCTATAGCAGACACCAACTAGTACCCCATCTTGTGCTTCATGCTTCTCTCAGCAATTCTGAAAGTCTGGCCACCTAGAGTGGGACTTCACTGTAGAGTTGGCCTGTGCTCTGATCTGGATGTTACTCCTAATCCTCCACCCATCCACACCCAAAAACCTCTCACTTGAGTTTATGGTACTTCCAAGCCAGGCTAGCTGTACAGCGGGATGTATGGATCAGAGCCCAGGTTTTGCTTTTATTCAGGCTGGTAAGCTCCCCACTTTGCAATGAGGATGCAGGTTATCACTTGAATGTTGATAGTCCTCCAAAGCATCCCAACAATTCCCCCGTGTGCCCAGAAAGACAGACAAATTCTCCCACAATTCACTGGGAAATAATCATAAAGTATCTCAGTTTACCACAGCACAAAGAAGCATGAAGTCCTGGTGCCACACTGGTGAGTGCAGCACCAGTGAGGACCAAGTGACTTGGTATGGCTTTACAGAGCTAGGCTAACGCACGTACTCAGACCCTGGTGCCAATCGCCTGGGCTAATTCTGCACGGAAGGTATATCTGTACTTAGGGTCCAGATGGGAGCTCAGCTCTTGAAATTCTGGCCCTCAAAGTGCTAAATAGGACCAAAACATGTTGAATCCTGAAACAAGCTAACTGGAAGGGAAATACAAATATAATTATTTTAAAAGTACTCCCTGCGCCACAGGTTTTACTATTTGCATTACCATAGCCCCCGCAACCCACAGTCATGGTCCAGGACCCCACTGTGCTAGGTGCTGTACAAACAGGAATAAACACAGGTTTATGTTTCACTCTGTATTTTTGATCCACTTTCCTTTACATATTCTGCCCATGGACTTTAATGAGCTTGGACAAGTATGACTGTTAATGTTTGGGGATGCTATTTTTACTTTTTTTTTCTCTCCAAAGACTGTGTTGCATAAGAAGTGAAAGAGTAAAAACAGTCACTTAATATAATTGCGGCTTTTACATCCTGCATCACAGTCAATTCATCTTTCCACATGAAGCTTTAATTCAGTTGTCTTCAGTGCATGAGCTACTTTGTGTCCATATGGCTAATAAGTGTTATTCTGCATTCAAGCTAAAGGGAAAAGAAAAAGTATTTTAAAAGTGCAGCTGATCTAACAAAAAACACATCTGAGAAGGATTTTAGCATTTCAAAGGAACTACTTGCTCAAGTGAGCTGCCTTTATTATGAACTAAAGAGAAAAAAAAGGAACCTTCAGTAACATTTGTATTATGGTAGCTTAGATACTGGAAGTAAAATAGACTGTATTGAATAGAAAAAATGCTCAGTTCTTGCGCTCAGAGATAATTAAAACTACTTTACCATGTGTCAATGATAACAAATGCAAAACTGACAGAGATGAATGATAATACAATGCTGTAAATACATTTTGGCAAATAAAAATATTGCTTGCTTTAACCATGGCATGTGAGAAAAATGATTTACCACAGAGCTTAAATTGCAGGCTCAACTCTATCAGTATGTTTTTATGGAAGACATATGGCTTGTTCTCACTTCTCGAAAATGTGCAGCTCTTGTATTAGCCAATTGTTTCACTACAGAAAAACAACAGCACAACTTTCTCTTTAATTTAGTTGAAAAACATGTCAAGTTCCCAGTGCCAGACAAGCCAGTTATTTTTTAATCCCTATTTCCCTCTATTTTTTAACTTTGCTCTGCTTACAGCTGTTCCCTAGCTCTCTCCATCGGATGAGGAGGGGAAGCAGGCACCTGCTTGCACAATCAAAGCCAATGTTTCTCCTCCCAAGCCAGCTGGCACAGAGTGCCATGCATCCAGCATTTACTCCTTCCTCTCCAGAGATCAAATGCATCAACTGCACAGTCTCTACCACCCCAGGACCCAGGCCTGCAAGGCCACAGCTATGGAATCTGGCTATTGAATATCCTCTCAGCTACTTGCTTCAGAGCTGTGGACAAGAGCAGTCCCCAAGATTGAGGGGTCAGGGCAGCAAGCACTACATAGACTACCCAGACCAAACCTCTATATTTTGGGGTTTAGGAAGTTAGGTGCTTAGATGCAACAGTGATGGAAGTCATGTAAGTACATAGATAGGGCCCTAACCATTTCAGTTGCTGGAGTTATTGTTTAGTTACATGGCATGTGTATGGTGCTTTATGGATGCATACAATGACAACATCCCTCCCAACTACTTTTTCTGTTCTTAGTAACTCCACGCTCAGCTACTGCCAGTTCAAGTCAACAGGGGCTCCATGCATGGATCAGGTCATTAGTTTTTGTCAGACTTCCTCGTGGTCTTTTCAGCAGGACTCTTGATCCTTTCAACGAAAGGAAAAACAGGAACAATGAAGAAATACATGAAATATCACAACTTTTCTGCCCTCGGTGGAAAAATCTCCCTCTCTCAAAAGCAGAATATCCATCCCTTAGTTTACTATTTTATCTCACCCCTTCCATCGGCATCGTCTGTTTTCATAATTTGCTGTTATCTGCCTACTTTAGGGGACAAATTCTATTCTCAGCTACACTCTAGTTTGAAATTCAGGGTACTTCCATTGACTTCATTGGATTTACTCTGGATTTCAAGCAGAATTTAGTCCCCTGTATTTATACAGGCCAAGAATTTAAGTAGAGAGGTGCCTAAAGTTAGCCTTCCAAGTACATATTTAGGCACCTAAATCAGTGATCTGATTTTCCAAAGTGCTGAGCACTCAGCAGCTCCCACTGAAATCAATAAGAGCTGCAGGGTGCTCAGGATTTTGGAAAATCAAGTCATTTATTTGTCTATATAAGGATTAGGGCTCTGATTCAGTAACACAGCTAAGCACATGTCTAAATTTAAGCATGTGAATAGCCCCACTGAAGTCAATGGGATTGCTTGAGTGCCTAAAGCTAAGCACCTGTTTTGAAAGCCTTGGCAGTAGGCCATAGAGCACATCTTCCTACGAATACATTAGAGTAGGAGAAAGGTTTTCTGTAAATAGGATGTAGGTGTCACAGTTGTGTTTCTACGTCAAAACACTTGGTTCAATTTCCAGTCGTTGGGCAAAGGGCTCCAACAAAGCTCCGCTAGTCAGTGTTCTGGCCTGCAATAGCAAACGTTCTATTCTTCTTTCCCACAGTTTTATGCACAAGGACCCAAGCAATGTGTCTTCTTCCTCATGGATCATTCGGAACAAATTCTCATGATTCCCCTCTGATTAGAACTCAGTTGTGGCTTCCAGGAGCAGCCCAGAAAGCAGATTGCAACTCAGAGTCATAGTCTGCCTCTTGGGTTGTCCAGAACAACTCCCCCACCAACTCCAGAGGGACGTACCCTACCCCTGCCCTATACCTGGTGCAATTTACATCCTTCCAGCACACTGGCGTGACTGCACCGGCTGGCATGTTGGGGCGGGGGGAGATAGAGTGAAGGCTCTGTCTATGGATTGTTTCTTTCTGCCTACATGCATGGGGCATGAGAATGGGGGATGTAGCAGTCCATTCTCCCTTGCATGCAGCTGTCCATAGTGGAGTGAGCCAGAGCGGGGAATCGAGGAAACATTTTACACCCATCTTCTCCCCTGTGTGTGCTGCATAGGCCACGAACTGGCCCTGAATCTATACCATGCTGAATCCTGGATGACCCTTCAATCTAACGCAAATGGTTTCCTCTGCTACTGTACGTCCCCTCCAACCTTGCTGCAACTATCATATCAATTGCAATTTTGAGTGTTTACTGGCACAGAAACACTCAAAATTGCTTGGTAAAATGTATCATGAACTAGTCTCTTCATTCACCCCTGCAGCATAGCCTCCACCCTTGCCTGAAGGCTGGAGCTTTGTCAGGCATTAGAAGAGCCATTGAGGGCTGTGAAAGCTAGGCTGACAGGAGCCACAGCAGGGCTCGAAGGACAGGCAGAGTTCTGTAGATATCTTCACAAGCCCAATAGGGACTGTAGAGTTAACTGGGCAGCTTTAGACTAAAGAATGAAGATTAACTTGTAAAATAAACAAGTACAATAAAATGGGCTTCCAAGAAGTTGGCAGTGTGGCCTAGTATGGCTTCAGAGCAGAGAGGCAGGCACTGATTTGAGCCAACCAAAGAGTATTTCATTTATTCTGCTCCTACTCACACAAAAATGCAACGGGGGGAACTTGTACTTCTGGTTTCAGACTTGATGGGCTCCATTTCTTACCTGAATTAGAAGTAGGCAACTAGTGAAAAAAAATACATTCATCAATTTATTAGAAAACATTAAATACACTATTTGACAAATATTATTTGACTAGCTCTAACCAGATCCACTGCTATGGTTTTAGCTGGAATTATGCTTTTTTGTTTCTTTCGAGACCTCCATACTCTTAACATAACATGGGTTTGGTCAATTTCAGCATTTTATTCGTTATTATTAATCATGTGAGCTCCCTCCTGTGTGTTACTCAACACCTGGATAATCCAATTCTTCTTCTTCGCTTGCTCTCATGTATTCATATTGGGCCTGATCCTGAAGTCAATAGCAATTCTCCCATTCACTTTAATGGTGCAGGTTCTATCCATTACTAATGACGTTACTGGCGCTATTTCAGGTTTACACTGCTAAAACTGAGAGCATAATTTCATCTGTGACCTACAAAAAGTCTGAAGGCAAAAAAGAAAAAAAGTGGGTGGGGGACTATAAGTGTATTTAGAAGCCAAATTACACAAGACAAAATTAAGCCCCTGATCTTGCTACTGACTGACTGAGCACAAGAGTCCACCCAAATGGAATTAGTTATAGGGTTAAGACCTTAGTGATCACCTGGCATCCCCAGGGCTCTCACTGTGGGTTTATGCATGCTGGGCAGAGAGGAGGATCTAGAATTGGTTATGCTTTTTATGTACCTATCATCACAGAATATCAGGGTTGGAAGGGACCTCAGGAGATCATCTAGTCCAAGCACCTGCTCAAGGCAGGACCAATCCTCAGACAGATTTTTGCCCCAGATCCCTAAATGGGGCCCCCCTCAAGGATTGAATTTGCAACCCTGGGTTTAGCAGGCTAATGCTCAAACCACTGAGCTATACCTCCCCCCCCTTAAAATGACTCATTTTTTCCCCTTTAGATGATTCAGATGTTCGGTGTCTGATCTCACTGCATCAATAATTATTATTACTACAATAGCACTAAGGGCATGTCTGCACTGCTATTAGGCATCCGCAACTGGCCTGTGCCCGATGACTCCGGCTCACGGGGCTCTTTAATTGCAGTGTAATCATTTGGGCTCAAGATTCAACCCCTGTGAGGGAGGAGGGTCCCAGAGCCCAGGTTCTAGCCCAAGCCCGAAAGTTTACACTACAGTTAAATAAGCCCCTTAGCCAGAGTCAGCTGTCATAGACCAGTTGCGGGTGTCTAATTGGAGCAAAGACATACCCTCTGAGGCCCCAGCTGAGATCAAGGGCCCATTTTGATATGCACTGAAGGGACATATAGCAAAGGCAATCCCTACCCTAAAGAGCTTACAGCTTAACTGGACAAGACAAACAAGGCAGGGGGAGAAAGAAAATAGCATTGTCCTCATCATGCAGAGATGGAATTGAAGCACTAAGAGATTAAGAGATTTACCTAAGGTCAGAGAGGTCATTTGAGGCAAAAGCAGAATCTGAACCTAGTTTCGCTGAGCCCTAGTCCAGTGCTTAGCCACAAAACCATCTTTTCTTCTGTAGCGCGGACAGACCCCGGTCGTCAGCGGGCAGGATCAAACCAGGGACCTCTGGAGCTTAGTGCATGAGCCTCTACTGCATGAGCTAAAAGCCATCTGGCTGTTAGCTAAGGGTGTAGAACAAACTCATTAATCTCTCTCTCAGTGGTCTTGGTGCCACTAGATGGAACAGAACACGATACCCAGGAGGTGTGTGGGTTACATACTTCCCCTAGCTGAGGAAGCGTGTCCTGAGCTTCAGAGACTTCCCAGTTGAAATCCTGGATGAGCCCCCACTTGTAACGCCGACAGACCCCGGTCGTTAGTGGGCGGGATCGAACCTGGGACCTCAGTGCATGACCCTCTACAGCATGAGCTAAAAGCCAAATGGCTGTGAGCTAAGGCTGTAGAACAAACTCATTAATCTCTCTCTAAGTGGTCTCGGTGCCACTAGATAGGACAGAACACCACACCCAGAAGGTGTGGGGGTTATACTTCCAATAGTGCCATGAATGTGACTTGTTCAGACTGGAATTGTCAATAACTCTATATAACAACTCTCCTCCTTCCCCACCCCCCAAAAGGATGCTCATTTTGCAATTGTCCTATACTTCTGTGGCTCCAGATATATAGCTGCAGACTGCCAACAGTGGTGCAGCCATTCTGAACTATCATTAATACTATTGGCAAAAATTCCAAAAATGCTTAAAAGTCTACTCGGTCCATATTTTGGCACTCAAATAAGTGACCTTGTTTCTTAAAAGTGCTGAGCGCTGTTAGTATTGGAACTGAGGCCAATGGGAACTTCTAGGTCTTCCGCACTTTTGAAAATGCAGCCACTTATTTGGGTGCCAAAATATAGGATTTAGGAGCTGACGTTTAGGCACCTATTTTTGAAAATCTTGACCATTGTTTGCCAAGCACTGACCACGGGTTCAGACACAAACAAGATGTAGTACAGATCCAAACAATCCAACGCCAAACAGAGGCACATTACTGAGCACAACATTTTCAAAAACGCCTACATGATTTGGTAGCCTAAGTCCCATTTCCAAAAGACTTAGGACAAAATTTTAAAAAATATTTAGGTGCCTAAAGCTGCAAGGTGGAACCTAGTTGCTTTTTCAGAAATGTCTAGGTGCCTAATTTCCATTGAAATCAAGGGGAATTTGGTGGTAAGTGCTTTTGAAAATCCCACTACGTGCTTGCATCTTTAGGCACCTAAATATTTTTTAAAATCTGGCCCTTCAGGTAATTTTTTTTAAGTGCGTAAGTTATTTAGGAGACTAAGTCCCATTTTCAAAAGTTACTTAGGAACCTAAGACTCATTGAAAGTCAATAGGAATTAAGCTTTTTTGAAAATGTTATCCCTAGTCTGAGTGCCTCAGTTCCCCATCTGTAAAAAGGGGATAATGGCACATTCTTCAGTCACGAGGGTGTTATGGGGAATAAATACATTGAAGACCGTGAGGCATCCAGCTGGAAGCAATCTGAGTACCTTAGATAAAGAGCGGGAAAGAAGGCATGAAGATAGGAGTGGAAGGAAGAAAAGAAGTGAGCATCTAAGGTGGTAGCATATATGGAGCAAACCAGGGCAAGAGGGTGTTACTATAAAAATGAGATCTAAGATGCAGTCCTTGAAGGGAAAGACAAGAATTTAAATTAAATGCTGTAGGCATAGAGACTCCCACTGAAGTCAATGGCAGTTGGACTGGGTTTCAATTGAGAGCAATAAAGGATGTTTTCCTCCTCGGAAAGGTATTTTTCATAACAGTTGTGACTTCCTGTTTTGGGTCTCTATATTGTCTCTACCCAGAATGTACTCTTGTGGGGATAATGTTATTCTTGTTCTTCTAAAATGTATGTTACATACATTGTCTTATTCCAGTGGGTTTAAATTCTCAGACAAAATCATAGAATAAGTTCCAGGATATACTTCTATTCAACCTATCTCATAACACAAGAATGAGAAAACAGTAAATGAAACTGAAAACCAAGAAACAATGCACAATTTGCCACAATAGATCCTTGAGGCTAAGAGTCTGGGAGGATTAAAAAAAAGGTTTAACCATTTATATCAAAACAAGAATATGCAGGAGTAACTATTAAATAGAAACAGCAGCTCTGGAAAGGATATAACCTCTCCTGGTTGAGGGCATAAGCTAAACGTTTACTATTATGGGTTAAATGAAGACTTCACAACGCATAAATGCCTGCTTCATGGTTTCTTCCTCCGAAACATCTGCTACTGGCAACTGTCTGAGGCAGGATAGTGGACTAGATAGACCATTGGTCTGAACCACTATGGCAATATCTATCAATATTTTCACAAGTATAGATTCTTCAGTGCTGTTTATGTAGTAACAGTTTCATAGACTGTAACCTTGTTAATATATAAACATCTGGATAATATCTTATATTGAGTCTCCATTAAACTATATGTTGTGGTATTACTTCTAATATACTTTTACATCTAAATCCTTCTTTAAAAAATCAAATGCTTTCCCTTTGCAAATTCTTCCAACGTAAGAATACTTTTCTGTTGTGGATTTTGAAATTAAGTTAATCCCAAGGCAGTCATTTCATGTTATCTTTTCTTTAATTTGCTTATCTTTAGTTTCTGTTAAAATATGCTGGGCCCAACTCTTAAGTCTCAGCAGCATAAATACAGACTCTGGGTTTACATTGGGGTAAACTGAGATCAGAATTTGGCCCATTTGTTGCATGTACTTCTTGCTAGTTTACTTTTGTTTATTTGTATTCTATCTGTATATGTATTGTATTTTAGTTACAGTATTCTTGCCAGCAAGTTAAAAAAGTATGGATTGGATGAATGGACTATAAGGTGGATAGAAAGCTGGCTAGATCGTCAGGCTCAACGGGTAATCATCAATAGCTCAATGTCTAGTTGGCAGCCGGTATCAAGCGGAGTGCCCCAGGAGTCTGTCCTGGGGCTGGTTTTGTTTAATATCTTCATTAATGTTTGGGATGATGGGATGGATTGCACCCTCAGCAAGTTTGCAGATGACACGAAGCTGTGGGGAGAGGTAGATACGCTGGAGCATAGGGATAGGGTCCAGAGTCACCTAGACAAATTGGAGGATTGGGCTAAAAGAAATCTGATGAGGTTCAATGAAGACAAGTGCAGAGTCCTGTATGTAATGTAATGATTCTGGGCCTTTATTCTGCCCCAAGGACATTCTTAATGCTATTGAAACCACTAGTCTCTTTCTGTTGAGGAGCCCTGGTGTAAAAAAGTACCGATGTATTTCTAGGATGGCATTCTGACAGTTGCTTATTTGCAGCAAATTTGATGCTACCATTCAAATTGCATTTCCAGCTTCCTGCGCTCTGATTTGTCATACTCGTTCTGTTGCAGACAGTTGAAGTTGGGGGATTTATAACTGGTGTAGATTTTCTGCTAGATATGAGACATTTCAATGGCACAGACAAAAATCGAGTCACCTGCAGTGAGATGTTAAATACCAACACAATAGCACCGAACAGGTGATTACATTATTTGGTAGCCCTATTGGACATTACACTCTTTCCTGCTTTTCTACAGAGCTGCAATACCAACTCTTTAATACAATGAAAAGAATAAAGCAATGCCAATTCCAATCTGCGATGTGCCCTGGAATTGACAAGACTTGAGTGCTTCAGTGCATCTTCCAGGCTTAAATCCAGTGGAAATGGATACCTCAAGGACTGCCCTTGTACTCTGTTTTTTCAAGATGACTTTTTTTTTTTTGCTCTGTTAAGCTTTATTCCCATGGGATGGGGGATTCCTGATAATAGGCAAGACCAGGACTGCAGGATTTGGCCCACCAATATTTTACTTGGCATACACAACGGCTTCTTTGTTTTGTCTGATAACCTCTAATAAATACCATTTCTGTTATTCCTGTCACATGTTCTCTTTATTGAGGAAACCATGACCGATCTGGAGCTCCGTTAACTGGAACGGAGACCTTTGCCCTCTAGTAGAGTGACTATAAAAAGGAAACAGTATTGTTTCTGCAGGCTACAGCAAGAAGCTGTGCATTTTCCCCTCTTCCTGCAATTATGGCAGGTGATGATACATTCTTCACCAAGCTGAAGAAAGTTCCGTTAAGGAATATTCATGTAGGTTTCTGTTTATGGCCCTCATCTATCACACTGCAAACGACTCCCTTAGTTCAACACACTAGACGCACCATCACAAAACATCATCCTAGCTCCTTCAAAACGGGAGTCCAAGTGTTGTAATGGATAGGGCCCCAGGCTAGGACTGAAAAGATCTGGGTTCTAGTTCTGGCTCTGCCAGAAGCTTGCTAGGCAATGTTGCGCAAGCCACATTGTGTCTCAGTTCCCCTGATACTTATCTTTGTAAAATATTTACAGGTCTAGGGAAGAAGAGCACCATATAGGAGCTAGGTTTTACTGTTAAAGCCATTACAATTGGGGCCTGAAATTCACCACAGGAAAAGCTGTTTAGATGGTTCTGTTTAGAAAGATTGTTTTCATTTCTGACTTGGTTAAAGTAATATTCTGCAATGCTTGTCATATCCAGACCTTCACAAACACAAAATCTGGTTGAAACAGAGGTAAGGTTACAAGTATGTTTCAATTAATTTCATCTCATACCCCAAACCCATAGTACTTTCTTTGCAAAAATTCAACACTTTAAAGAAGAAGAAACCCCAAATGTCTGGAAACGAACAGCTAGGGGAGCCAGGTTGTTCTCCTTTGTTGAATAACCCCTTCTCATTCACCATCACTTCCCTTGACTCATACTGCCTCACCCACCAAAACATCACTTGGGGTGAAATTCTGGCCCTACTGAAATCAATAGCAAAACTCTCATTGACTCTAAGGGGGCCAGAATTCCACTTTAGGAGATTATGAAATCCCATTTCCTGTTCAAGGGATTCATTTCCAATAATCACTTAGGGATCTATTGAGGAGTTACCTTCTGTAAAGGGACACCTTGTAGCTTTGCTGCCCTGCACCAACCCTGGGACATAATTGTGAATTAGAGAGTCACAGTTTGGTGTCTGGTCTTCTATTGCTCCAGGGAGAAAGTAAGTTGTTCCATCCCTTTACTTGGCACAGCTTACTTTCCACTCTGTACTGGCTCAGTCGCACTGGTTGCTGCTGGCTGGAGTTAAGGCCCTGCACACTCCAAGCCCCCATATGTGGCTCCGTGAAGACTATTTAATTCCCACACTGTGGTCTGCGATGGGAGTAGCCCACGCAGGGGCTTTATGACCTGCTACTTATGTACAATGGGTCACAATGTACTGAAGTGAATGGGGCTACCTGCGCGAGTAAGTACTCGCCAAAGACAGTAAGGGTTGCACATTCAGGATGCTTATAATTTGTTCCCACTAGAAATAGGTTTAAAACTGACTCTAACCACATTTAGAAGGCATTATCAGAGATGCTTTTTGGTCCAGACCATCCTCTGGAATCCTTGGCATTTGGCCTGTAGGTTCTTTGCATCTCTGTACTATTTATTTAACTACCTTTCAGCAGTTATCCTTTGAAGTTGCAATACTTTAAGAACTTACTTTACCTTAATAAGTTTAAGAGGTACCCTGATCACAGGCTATAAATACCTATATAGGGAGACAATATCTGCTAGTAGAGAGCTCTTAAATCTAGAAGACAAAGGCATAATTGGTTTCGTTGGCTGGAAATTGAAGTTAGACAAATTCAAATTAGAAATAAGTTGCACATTTTTTAACAGAGAGAGGAATTAAGCATTGGCAAGTAGCGGTGACCTCTCCATCACTCATCACTTTCAATCAGCATTGGGTGTCTTTCTAAAAAGACATGCTATAGGTCAGTTAAGGCCTGGGGGAGGGATAGCTCAGTGGTTTGAGCATTGGCCTGCTAAACCCAGGGTTGTGAGTTCAATCCTGGAGGGGGGGCCACTTAGGGATCTGGGGCAAAATCAGTACTTGGTCCTGCTAGTGAAGGCAGGGGGCTGGACGCAATGATCTTTCAGGGTCCCTGCCAGTTCTATGAGATAGGTATATCTCCATATAATACACTAAAAAGTTAGGTCGACCCCAGCTAAGTTGCTCCGGGGCGTGAAAAATCCACACCCTTGAGCAACAAAATTAAGCCAACCGAACCCCTGTTGGAAGAATTCTTCTGTCATCCTAGTTACCACCTCTCAGGGAGATGGATTAACTATGGCAAAGGAAAAACCCCTCCCATAGGTGTGGGTGATGTTTACAGAGATGCAGCTGCAGTATTTTAAGTGTAAACAAGCCCTAAGAGTTATTGAGCTCAATGCAGTAATCACTGAGTGAGGTTTAACGGCTAGTGTTATGCAGGAGGCCAGGTTAGGTAATCATAATGGTTCCTTCTGACCTTAAAATCTATCAATACGGCAACAATCCAAGCTACGTAAAGTCTGCCAAGATGCCATGGTGATGAGTGCCCTATAAATATTGTAATTATGAATAATTATAGTAATACATTGTATTGTTCCGTATTTCCATACATTATAAGTATCTCTGTTGTATATTTGGGAAAAGGCTCATAGCTATATATTTATCTCATTGCTCAGGCAACCGATTCTTATAATCGGAGACACAGGGGTTATGTCTATATTGCAATAAAACACCTGCGTCTGGCCCGTGTCAGCTGACTCCGCCTCCCAGGGCTTGGGCTGCAGGTCTATAAAGTTGCAGCACAGACATCTGGCCTCAGGCTGGAGCCCGGGTTCTGGGACCCTGTGAGGGGGGAGGGTCCCAGAACTCAGGACCCTCTTCATTGCGATTTTATAGCCCTGCAGCCCGAGCCCCCCGAAGCGGAGTCAGTCGACACGGGTCCGAAGCAGGTGTTTTATTGCAGTGTAGACATACCCTGCTGTATTCAGTTTATGGACTTATAAGAAATGTAATTGCTTGACTACTCAGTGTTACTTGTCTAAACATTTTCACACTGAAACCCTGGCATCTGCTTTCCTTCCTTCTCAATTCTCTCTCTAGACTGTTGAAAAAAATAGATGTTTAGTACACTGGGCCACACTACAAATGCTGTGAAAGGAGCACAGGATTTGCAGATACAACACAGGAACACAAGCACTAGACACCTTCTCATTTCAAAGGCCCCCAGTATAAATCTCCACAGTTTGATACACAGCGATGAAAGGAGACCCACAAGCTACCCACTGCAAAGGAGGTCCAAAATGCTAAATCCCTCCAGGCATGTAAAAACATTCTTATCAAAGGAGCTGTTCATAGAGGCTCACACTCTGCTAGCACAACTTGGGTTTTTCCATGATTAATGCTAACTTTGGAGGAATGCAAAATACACTATAGTCAGGGATAAGCTGTTTGTCAGGCAAAATATATTGGGAAGTGGGCCAGCCGGGGCTGCTGGGTTACACACATTCATTTGTTATATGTCCTCTTCTTCTCTAGTTCCAGAAGTAAATGCAAAGGATGAGTGTATATGAGCCCTAGCAAACCCCCTTAAATAATAATAATGTACAGAAAGTCTATTTCCCCTGACATAGAGCCCCCTATGTCTTCAGTAACACTGAAGGTCAAGCTTTTCTAAAGACATAATGGCTCTTTTATTTTTACCACCAGTGTAAACTGAGCCTGATAGATTGAATTGCTGCATTGTAATTTATACTCTTGCTTCACTTTAGGGCCCATTTACATTGCTGTTATTGCTTATTTCCTCTGCTATCCAGCTTCCTAGAGTTTATGCAAATGAGAGAAGCGGGATTATTTGTGTCAACAGTGGCTTTTTTATTGGAAAGTCTGAATTTGAAAAAGTTGTTTTATGTAAAACTCACATGTGAAGTCCCAGCCAGTTACGGTTGCAGTGCTGGAATCTTATCAGACAGTAAAACCCTGTGGTCAGACATAAGTCAGTGTAGCTCTATTAAGCTCTTCCATGGAGCTATACTGATTTACATAAACTGAGAATCCGGCCCAGAAGACACTCTTATGCTCCAGTATAGCTATCCAAAAAGACCTTTACCCTTCCCTTTATGCTGTACAAAGTATTCAGAGTGTAAACTTAATCCTGATCATGAGCAACTGTGCTCAGGCAACAAACCGGTTTTTCACACTGTGCTGTTTATTTGAGTGGAAGAGTGACACAAGGGTGAACTCCTGGCCCCAGTGAAGTCAGCCGGAGTCTTGCCATTGATTTGGCTGAGGCAGGATTTCACCCATTATCAGAGTTGTGGGAAGCCACCTCTTCCTTTCAGTCCACAGCAAGGGACACATGCTGCAGTGAACTTATTCACATGAGCAAGACATACAAGGTTTAGCCCCAGTTGGAGGCTCTAAGACCTTCATGCCAAAAAGCCAGTGGTTCCCTTGTCTAAAAACAAGGCTCGTCTCCAATTTACAAACCAGGTAGAATGGCACAAAAGACTAAGAGGCCTGTCATATGCCCAAGAGGAACTCTAGGAGGAACTGTGGCTCAGGAAATGAAAGGAAAGTTCAGTTTCCACAACCTTTCAGTTTCTATTGCCTATTCAGTCATTGTTCTCTCTGCTAAGGCTGCCAACCATGGTGACATCTGTGATGGGGGTTATTGTGGTGTACACACCTGTCTGCAAGGAACTGGGTTGAGACCCTTTGACCCATTTCACAAAAGCCACCGAGCAACTGTCAGAGGGTGGGAGCTTTCCCTACCTACCAACTTTTCTTGGTTTATATTTTAACTGCTGACTTAGAGGTATATGATCTGTGTCCCATTACCAGTTTTTCTAATTTCTCCCCCCTCCCGAGTCTTCTTCAGTTATTTTGATCACTAAAATGTCTGAACCGTCTCTAACACAATTGACATTTCTCTGTGTATCAGATTCACATCTTCAACCTTTTGTTACCTGACCCTTTTTTTTTTTTTTTGGTATGTGTGAAATATTCTTGATTGGAAAAAGTGTAAGATAGATCTAACACCCCCCCCCCCCGCAGAGGGCGGCATGAAGTCTCTGATCCTCTTCAGACCAATGGGACTTTTTGTGGTCCTCCGGCATAGAAGTGAATTTCACCAGATAATAATTAACAAAATCAAACCCGGGAAGCAAGGGTTACAATACCAGCAAGGGATTCTGATAAGAACGTAGGTTTTCAACAAACCTCTGTCGTGGGCTCTCAGTGTGGTATATTTATGACATGACATATGCATGACAAATAACACTAAGCAGTAGGGGTGACAGATTAGTTCCCTGAAGAAATGAGGTATTTGTGAAAACCTCACATGATGTTTATGCATCTATCATGAGGGGCTGCCACACTATAACTCATTGTTTTCATGGCACATGTGACACACACACACAGTCATTTCATTATTGAGGGATAATATTATTATTGATATGACGTTTCATCTTCAAAGCACTCTTCACACATTCACAACTCCTCACAACACCCCTGTGAGGTATGCAAGTAATTATTATCCCCAAATTAGAGATGGGGAAAATAAGGTAGAGAAATTAAGTGACTTGTCCTCAGCTAGAGAATGCATCAAAGTCAGAGCTGGGATAATAATTTAGGGGCTGCTGGTTCCCATGGCTCCCTCAGACCAGGCCCCCTGATGCCTTATTAATGCTTATCCCTACTGTATTCAAAACCATACATTTTCATTTAATACGCTGCAACTTCTATAACATTTAATTACTTCACCCTGCAGCTTTAAGTTGTGAAGGGGCTTCAGAACAAGGGTGGCTTCTGTTAGATTTAATTAATTTCCCATGTGCCTGGCTTGATAAAAAGCTCGTCTGCTAAACTAAGGCCACTCCTACTGTACACTGGAAGGTAAAGACGACAGTGAAACAGAGGCCAATATTCTCATGGCGGGGTGCCCCCTAAATATAAATGGCCTCATTTTCAGTAGCGCTGGGCCCCAGCACCCACAAGTGCCAGGAAAGTCAATGAGAGCTGAAGGTGCTGACCACCCTTGCAAATCAGGCCATTTTTTATTTAGATTAGACAGGTGAAAAGCTCGGAGGGTGGTGGTTTATTAAGCAGAACGTGAGCATTTGGACCCTGATTCAGCAAAGCACTTAAGCACATGCCTTACTTTAAGTATGTGAATAATGCCATTGACTTCAATGGGATGACTCCCATGCTCCAAGTTAGAGTGCTAATGCACCTTGCTGAATCAGGGATGTTACTGTTACCATGGCCCTCCACCCATTCTTCCCCACTGCCACCCGTGGTGTCCTGTCATTTTGCCAGACAATGAGCTCTCTGTGGCAGGGGCTGTTCTAGCCCCATGGTCGTCCAGCACTTGGAACAAAGGAGCTCTAGTGCTGATTGAGGCTTCGAGGAACTACTAGAGTGTAATATCCGTGTTCCTACATATTACGTGAAGAACCTAACTTTAGATATCCATGTTTGAAAATTTTGGCTAGCAGTTACCAACAAAGAGCAGCTTCCAAATGTAGGCCCAGAGGATATGCATATACACACTTGTGCCTGAAATGTTGTAGTTCAATCGGAGCAACAGTCTTGGTGAATGCTAGTTGCAAGGGGGGGAGCGTAAAGGGTTTGACTTGGATCCATGGAGCCAAAATTGGATCCAAGATGGAGAGATTTCTCCTTTAGGAAATCTATTTACGACTTCTATTCCAATACCAAGTGTCCTCGCCCCCACCAGACAATGCTTTTTCAGCAAACCAGGCATGATTAAAGCATCCACTTCAGAAAATAATGAGGCACAGCAGCAAACTGGTTAATGAGCAGCCATATTAGGGCTACATTATTGTGCAGACAATGGTAGGCCACAACCCAGGCCCCTGCAGCAGTTGTTACAGTGCCTCATTCCAATCTGCCACCGCCAGCCCCCATAAAAGCCGCCATTGTTCAGCCCCTGCTTTCAGTTTCAAGGAGGAGGCCAAATTAAGGATAAAGAGGGAGTAAGGGACCAAGATGACAGAAATACCAAGCGTGTGACATTAAATTGTTCTCATCTTTGCTCACAAATCAGCAACTGTGAAAAGAAAGAGTATCAGTTTCTATGCACAGGCGACGGGCACAGCAAAGGCATATGTCCTGTGCAGACCTGCCCTCTGCAGGACTGAACAATGCATAGCTGAGCTAGGCTGAGAACAAGACATTGCTTAAGAGACCACCTAAAAAAAATTGCACATTGACAGAGTCAAACAGAGACTTGTTAGATCTTCCACCCTCACTGCCACTGGAGGAGTGTCCCTACAGCATATTTTGCAGTGCTTTGTCCAGTCTAGTATTCAATGTCCCAAGCATTTGAGCTCCCATCAATTCATTTGGGTTTTTCCTCCCATAACCATAGCCTATTGTAGTTCACCGCCAAGGAGTTTCTCCTGATGTTTGGCTACATTTTCTCTTTCTTAATTTAATTTCATGAATCCTAGTTATATCCCCATGTTCTACCTTGAACAGCTCTTCTCCTCCATTTTCATATGCTTCATATACTTGTAGATTGTTATCAATGACCCGCTTTCCCATAGTGGTTTCCGAGCCAAAATATACATTGATTCTTTTTCATCTTTCCTCTTTTATAAACGGTGTGTTTAAATATTGGGATCCTAATATCCAGGTAAAATATCCAGGTTTCGGATGTGGAATTACACACAGGCTCAGGTACTTGATGCAGCATTGCATATACACTCTCTCTCTTATAATCTAGCCCTAATGCTGTGTCAAATACATGACTTGGATTTCAGGCCTGTGCAACTGGGTAAGGAGTAATAAGAATTTCTCTTGTATGTTCCATCTGCCCCCTGGAGCAGGTGGGCCAACCAGGATGGAAAATGAGTGGAGCCTTTACATCAGTCTCTCCCCTTCCCAGCGCACCAGCCAGTGCAGGAGGTATTCCAGTTTGCTGCTGATGTGGACCAGCAGCAAGTTACTACCTCTCTAGAGCCAGGGAGTAGCAGACAGAGAATTGTGCCTTACACGATGTTTCTCAATCATAGTGCCTCCTGGGGTCACTCCTGGGCTGGTGCCATGTACACACCACTCTTTGTGCCTAAAGACACAGTGTATGTTTTAAAGATTGCTACAGAAGTAGAGGAACATGTATCTACTAGTTATTGAGCATATAAAGGAACGTGTGACATCTTTCTAGTCTAGTGCAGTGTCTTCCATCACTTCAGTCCCAGTTACCGTTGTTCTTCCCTGAAATCCTTTCTGTGGTTCTGGAGTTCTCGGATATAGAGATAATACTTGTTCCTGTCACAAGTGCAGGGGACTGGACTCGATGACCTCTCGAAGTCCCTACCAGTTCTATGATTCTATGCCAAGAACTGAATAAACACAAGCTGGTTCCAGTGCAAAAGAAATATCAACTACTGCTTCAGAAGGAAGATCTGGATTTATCTGTGATGGTGTAAACATGTGTGTGTTTATTTTAAATGGTACTCGATTTGTTTTTTGGGACGGAGGGCCACTTGCCTGAATGAAATAGTGGCCTAGGTTGGAATCTTCTGCTTACATTGGGCCCAGTCCTGCACCCTGAGCAACTGTGGGAGTGAATTTCAATTAAGGGGAGAGTTGAGGGTACTCAGCACCTCACATGACTGGATTCCTGATGTTTACAGCTGCCAAATAACTGGTGACATAATGGATACTTTGAATCTCATCCTTGAATTTGGCTGGGAAAGGTTAGAAAAGCAGAGGAGGCAGGAACTGAGAGCTGCTGCATGTGCAGAATGTTTTTCTGGCACTGACCCACAGACGTCTGGCTCCTGTGTTATAAAAGCCAGGGGACATCTCCTCTGTACCTAGCACATATACAAATGCACATGCAATATTACAGATAGTGGCAAAGATGACTACTTGCTGGGAAAGAACTACTGCTTCGGTACTGGGCTGAGACAATGGCACAATTCATCAGAAGGTAAATTCTCTTCTTCATTCATGAGCAGTCACCAAGAGAGGATAATGGCTGTGTACTTATGTAACCTGTGAGTGCATATGAACTCATAACATAGGAAATTTCCTATGCCATTCATGAGTAAAATCATTCCAAAGTAACTATGTCTGTGTATGACACTCACTCCTTCCCCCAAATGGAGCCACACCTGCATATAAACCTTTCATAGAGGTTAGAAGGGACCAGTAGGTCATCTAATCTGACCTATTGTTTATCACAAGCCATTACATTTCACCCAGTTGGGTTAAACTAAAGCATTTTGCTCAGTAGATGAAATTGTTGCATGCCACAGGCACAGAACAGGAGAGAAGGTGCCACCACTGCCTGAGACCTTTGCAACCATCGGGGATTGATTAGGTGAGATATGCCCAGCTGATCCTAGAATCTTGAACTATGGGAGCTCACTGACATTTTGGAATGATCCTACCCATAAATGACACCAGGAATTTCATATTTATGTGTTCATATGTGCCCCATTTGCGAAATGATTGGATTGATTTAAAATGAAAGAGGATTCTATTTCCTGTGATTGTCCCATCAACACATCTCGCTCAACAGAGGACAGCTGAGGATATTTTATCTAGAACAGAAAGCCACAGCTGCTTTGACAAGTCTTCCATTATTTGGATGAACAAATCTAAGAAATCCCTTTGCAAGGGCAAAGTTGAATTGTTTCTGATCTTGCACTACAGTGTGAAGCCAGTAATCCTTGTTTTAAACATAAGATAGAGTGTTTGCATATTTCACCCAGCCAGGGCCTGGTGTTCATTGTTTAAAATGTTTATTTTATGTATTATAATATATCCATTGAAGCAACATTTGATTTCCAAGAAATGGGGCTCACATGATGGGATGGGGGGGGGGGGTCAGAATATTCTGAACGAATCTAATCATTGTTCTAAACAGAATATGGAATACAGTTAATTTATTCTACTAACAAATTACAATATGGTCCTTCATCTGCATGGCCCAAGCTAAGCTGTAGATAATTAAACTGAAAAATGAGAGTTGAAGGCACAAAGTACCTTTCAAAAAGCATTCAGGACATTCCAGAAAGAGCAACACTTCTCTTCAGTTGGTTTTAGGCTACAACACTTGAAACTCATCTATTTCTTTAGCTATTAACTGGTTCCGTTTGCCACTTCATGATTTTATCACGAGGCTTGAGATGTTTAGAGTTATTCTTAAAGCCCTGGCTTCTGGAGTCATGTGATTGTGGGAATCTCAGCTTTCATTAAACAAAAAACAGTTTCTGGGCCTCAGTTGCAGGCAAAAGCTTGAAAATGTGAATCCTAAAAGGCTCAAGACACAAAAGGCAAATGAAAACCCAAGTTTTTTTTTTAAATGTATGATTTTAAAGACAATCTCATGATGTTTGGGGCCTGACTTCAGATTTTTGAACCCTTGAGGGTGACAGTACTGTTGATTCACAGAGACACACATGATGGAAGATGCCCAGATTTTGGGCCTATTCTACATATACACGTGCACTACAGAGCTGTTGTGTTTCACACACAGTTTCCATGCTCACAGTGGAAACTACCTATTCACATTTATTTTCCACAGGGATCCGGCAGCTGCAGATTTTATAAATGGGACAGGCTTATGAGAGAGCTAAAAACCCAGACTTCTAGACACCAGAGAAAACTTTATACAGAAAAAGCCATGCATTTTTTTTATGCACTGTGGAGCTGTAAAACTTAAATGAAAATATTTCCCCCCATCGAAAGCAGGGCATGAAAGTCTCCGACACACACACACACACACACACACACACACACACACACTAACTACAGTGAAAACATCCAATTCTACAGTTTTCATATTCTGTATAGTATCCATCTCTCTAAGAGCTGGGCCTTAGCTCCAAAATCAGTATTTCTAGGACCCAATCTTTCACCACTGAAATCAATCGGGATTGTAACTTCGGGTACAACTTCACAGCAGCTGGGTGGTGAGAGTCCCAGCTCCAACAGACATTCCCAGCTCTGCTCCAGCTCGCATGCTAAAAATAGCAGTGTGGCCACAATGGCACATCCGGTGGCTCAGGCTGGCCACCCAAGTACATACCCAGATGGTTGAGCAGCACTGTATTCATGCCACCAGCTTGAAGAGCTGCCTATGCTGCCATGGCCACACTGATATTTTGGTGTGCTAGCATATGTACATCTACCGGCGCTGGGACTCACACCTGCTGTGTAGATGTACCTATAGACTAATGGACTATAGCATCAGTCCCACAGAAGGGCTACAACCCTCAATCCTCTCTTCCCTCCATGAGGATTAGGATTCCCTAGATGGACAGTCTCCTTTTTCCTTGTAGAAAAAGCTATTTCATTTGTGTCTATATACAAATTACGTTGTTTGCTAAGTGCACCATTGTTTGGGTGCTGGCTCTATACCTAGGGGCTTTCCCATTGCTTGTGTAGATTTTTTCCCCTTCCATTTGCACTGCACACTGAACATATTGCATCCTCAAGTCATTCCTGCTCAGTTCCACCACCCTGTGGCAGGACCTTTAACTCACGCTGTGTTTTGTGTAATGCTGGGGGAGCAGAAGTGCAAGGGTGCATATTCTTAAGAGTGTTTTCTGACTCTCCTCCACCCTGAAATCATCATTTTTTTTTTTTGTTATATGTATTGTGGCTGGGTCTAAACATCACACATTCAGTCCTCTGATCTCTGAGTGGGGGAAGTGCTTAGCGCCTCCTTTGAGCGCTAAACTGAATCTCAGTCCAGATTTACACAGGGATAACACCATTGTCAGTGAAATGACATCAGTGTATGGATCAGGATTAGGCCCCTATGTATCTGAGGGAGAGAAGGGTATTCAACACCTGACACTGAGCCCTTTACAGAACTCAGCCCATAAACATACTGTGGAGCAATGAACACATTCTAAACTAACAGGAGTACTTGTGGCACCTTAGAGACAAGTACTCCTGTTATTTTTGCGGATACAGACTAACAGGGCTGCTACTCTGAAACCTGTCATTCTAAACTAACAGAACTTTCACCCGAAACTAGAATGGCATCCAAAACAAGCTCTCTCAGGCCCACAAATATATGTTAATTCTTCTGATCAATTATTACTACTAGTTATTCCTTTTTAAATGCTGGCAGTTCTTTTCTCAGTACTGTAGAGAGCAGAGTATGACACACCCCTTGACTTAATGCCTTTGCAATTGACGGCCTTACACAAGCGAGCAGCCCTGTTGCTTTCAATGGGAACTATTCTCCCCTGGAAAGTGAACACGACTGGTCCTTAAGCTTATTTTTTCATGTCTCTGAAAGTTCTGGCTTTGTCTGGGAACAGAAGAGACATGTTGAAATAATGGACCACACTAAAAGCCCAATTGGAAGTAGGAAATACCAGGAAACTTATGAGAGACTATTCCTAAAATAATTGTCTCCAGCCCTGTCTTGTAGGCACAAGAGGCTCAGATACTTCAGATCAGATTTAAGTATCCATGTTTTTGGATACATACGCAACCTCCAAGCCTCTGGAAGGCCACCTGCTGTTACCAGCCAAGATTGCCTTTGCCTACTGCTCAGTTTTTCCTAGCAAAGCCTGCATGTGAGCAGTGGTCAGGTGTTTAAATTGACCACTCAATTATCTTTACAAATTTAGGAAAGTGACAAGCCTGAGTTTTTAATCCCATAGAAATATTTCTAAGTGACAAAACTATTTCCCCATTCCTTGATGGTATTTATTGCGCCAGAATCAGCAGCTGAGTGGGGGAAAATGGAGGTCATCTTTCAAGTACAAGGTCAGTTAGAAAACTGTTTTGCCAATTACCTCAGTCAGATCAACGTAATCCGGTGTCAGAACAGGGAAGAATTTGTTGTAACAAGCATTGGCCCAATGGACCCTATGTGGAAAACTTTTTGTTTGGTTGGAGGGCGTGTCTCGTGCATGTGACTTCTTGCAACAAGGTCAGTAAGCCCCATGGGTTGATGGGGGATGAAAAATAGTGAGAGGTCAAGGTCTGTAAAAGAAATCAATTTCTTTAAAGAGAAGACACTTCTTGGAATCAAGAACCCCAGGGCTATGGTAGAGGTCAGTTTTCACAAGGTTAGAGCTGCTACCTAGCATCTGGACTAAGCAGATTTTTTGCTTGTAAAATCTCTCAATCCAGTTGGTCAATGTTTTTCTTTGAAAGCCTTAGTTTTAAAAATAAATAAATAAATAAATAAATAAATAAAAAAGATGAGCCCTTTTGTTTTTAAATAAGATGTAAATGATTATTACACCTGCTTTATTTATATGACTGAGAGATGGTTTATATGTCAGTTCTGATGTCAGTGTGCTTGCTAATTCTTTTTGCAACATTTGCTTGCAGTGCATCTCTGCTGGGCCTTTGTTTCATTGGGGGGGGGGGGGGGAGGAGAGGGGAAAAGTCAGGCAAACCAGAAAAATATATATGTTTTAAAAAAAACAACAACAATATTCTAGCTTGTTCTGCTAACAATGTAAAATGAGGTTTTAAACGAAATTTACTAGATACTAAGCCTGTGGGTGTGGTCTGAGAACCTAAACAGAACAGAACCCATTAATCAGTATTTATCAAAAGCTTTCACTTTATTGGAGGTCAAACAATAGAAGCAATTGCTTTGTCTCCTACTATCCCAGCCAAGGTTCTGGGGTGACTCACCAACTCGCCGAGGTGGAGTACCAGGAGCGCTCTAGCCGTGGAGTCAGAGCGCTCTATGTGCCTTGCCAGTGTGGACGCGTTGTGAGTTAGAGTGCACTGGGTGCGTCTACACTGCAGCTGGAAGCGAGCCTTTCAGCCCAGAGACTCTCACCAGCAGGTCTTGAGGTAGCACTCTAAAAATAGCAGCGATGTTGTGGCCCTGGTAGAGACTTAGGCTATCCGCCCAAGCTCAGACTTGGGGATCAGGTGAGCTTGAGAGCCTGAGCAGCAATGTCCACACTGCTATTAACAAGCGTCAGCTTGAACCCTACTAAGGAGTGTCTACATGCACTGGGAGGTCACCCCCAGCTGCAGTGTAGACATACCCTAGATGGCCTGTATTACGCAGGGAGGTCAAAACTAGATGCTCAGAATGGTCTCTTGGAGCCTTAGAAGCTAAGAATTTGTTTTTTCTATTTAATTTCATAAAGATGGATTTGTAATTTTGAGTGAAATGTGAGGATATTCTTGTATCTGAACTGTTTTGGCGACTGCTAGTGCTAACATCACCGGTTTGATTTTTAATGGGAACTGCAGCTGCTCTGAAAAACAGAGCTACATGCCATTTATCGCTTCAAATAGCATTAAGTTCTTTCTAGTACACAGACAAGCAGTGGCGGATTAGCTGCCAGGCCAATGGGGCCTGTGCCCGGGGGCCAATTGGAAAAATGGGAAACCCTGAACCCCAACCCTGCTCTCCAGCTCTACTCACCCTGGGTGGGAGAAGGGGGCTCTGTCATTCCCATGCTGCATCGCCCGCACTCCCCTCCCCTGGCATGTTGGCTCACGGGGAGCAGACAGAGCAGCTGTGCTCTGGGTCCTGCATCAGCAGCTGGACGCCTCCTCTTGGGTCCTAGTGCCCACCTTCCTACTCTACAACTGAGAGTGCAGAGCAAGGAAAGTGGGAAGAGGTGAAAGTAAGCTGGTCCGGGCCGATACGGCATACCAGTAAGAGCCGGTACACAGCTTCCCTGGGGCCTGGCAATTTAAAAGGGCCTTGGGCTCCTGGCAGCGGCCGGAGCCCCTGGCCCTTTAAAATTGCCACCAGAGCCCTGGGGTTCCAAGCTGCTGCCACTACCATGGTGGTGATTTAAAGGGCCTGGGGCTCCCAGCTGCCGCTACCACAGCTGGAGCCCTGGGCCCTTTAAGTCGTTGCCAGAGCCCTGGGGTAGCACTGGTGGCAGCAGCTGGGAGCCCCAGGCCCTTTAAATCACCACTTTGTTCTGTCTGTTACTACTTGGAACCACTTAAATTCTACTGTCTGTATTTAATAAAATCACTTTTTATTTAGTAATTTACTCAGAGTATGTATTAATACCTGGGGGAGCAAACAACTGTGCATCTCTCTCTATCAGTGTTATAGAGGGCGAACAATTTATGAGTTTGCCCTGCATAAGCTTTATGCAGGGTAAATCGGATTTATCTGGGTTTAGACCCCATTGGGAGTTGGGCATCTGAGTGCTGAAGACAAGCACATTTCTGGGAGCGGTTTTCAGGTAAACTTGCAGTTTGGGACAAGTGATTCAGACCCTGGGTCTGTGTTGGAGTCAGACAGGAGTGTCAGGCTCAGCAAGACAGGGTGCTGGAGTCCTGAGCTGGCAGGGAAAACAGAAGCAGGGGTAGTCTTTGCACATCGGGTGGCAGCTCCCAAGGGGATTTCTGTGATCCAACTCGTCACAGTGAGGTCTAAACCCAAATAAATCCGTTTTACCCTGCATAAAGCTCATGCAGGGCAAACTCATAAATTGTTCGCCCTCTATAACACTGATAGAGAGATATGCACAGTTGTTTGCTCCCCCAGGTATTAATACATACTCTGAGTAAATTACTAAATAAAAAGTGATTTTATTAAATACAGACAGTAGAATTTAAGTGGTTCCAAGTAGTAACAGACAGAACAAAGTAAGTCACAAGCAAAATAAAATAAAATGCGCAAATCTATGCCTAATCAAACTGAATACAGATAATCTCACCCTCAGAGATGCTTCAGTAAGCTTTTTCTCAGACTGGACACCTTCCAGGCCTGGGCACAATTCTTTCCCCTGGTACAGCTCTTGTTCCAGCTCAGGTGGTAGCTAGGGGATTCTTCATGATGGCTCCTCTCCCCCCTTTGTTCTGTTCCACCCCTTTATATATCTTTTGCATAAGGCGGGAACCCTTTGTCCCTCTGGGTTTCCACCCCCCCCCTCACTGGAAAAGCACCAGGTTAAAGATGGATTCCAGTTCAGGTGACAATCACATGTCACTGCAAGACTTCATTGCCCACTTGCCAGCACACACATATACAGGAAGACTAACCTGTAAACACAACCATCTGCAGACAATGGTCCTGGTTAATGGGAGTCATCAAGATTCCAAACCATCATTAATGGCCCACACTTTACATAATTACAATAGGCCCTCAGAGTTACATTTTATATTTCTAGTTTTAGATACAAGAGTGGTACATTTATACAAATCAGATGACCATACTCAGTAGATTATAAGCTTTGTAATGATACCTTACAAGAGACCTTTTGCATGAAGCATATCCCAGTTAAGTGAATATAATGTAACTGGGATAGTTTTAGAGAAAATATGGTAATAAGTGAATATAATGTATTACCATATTTTCTCTAAAACTATCCCAGTTACATTATATTGACTTATTATCAAGTTTTTATAAAACCATATAGACTGCACAACGTCACAGGTAGTTTAGCCAAACTTGATTGAGATTCAAGTTTGTAGCAGAACCCACATTTCAAAAATATCTGCTCTAGGAATTATTTTGAGGGAGTCCTCTGGCCTGTGTTATGCAGGTCAGACTAGATGGTCACAATGATTCCTAGATTCGAAGGCCAGAGGGTGTCTACAAATCAAGGCAGATGGGACTATCGTGACCATCTACTCTGGCCACCTGCATAATACATGCCACAAAAGAATTCTTGTTGGAACTACAGCACGTTTTTAGAAAGTGATCCAATCTTCATTCAAAATTGCCAGTGATGGAGAATCCACTAGTTAATTATCCTGACCGTTAAAAAGTGTATGCCTTATTTCCATTCTGAATTTGTCTAGCTTCAACTTCCAGCCACTGGATCTCGTACCTTTCTCTGCTAAGCTGAAGAGCTCGGTTACCAAATATTTGTTTCTCATGTAGATACTTATAAACAGTGACCAAGTTACCCCTTAACTTTCTCTTTGTTAAGCTAAATAGATTAAGAGTTCCTTGAGTCTAGAAGGCATGTTTTCCAATTCCTTAAATCATTCTTGCGGCTCTTCTCTGCACCCTTGCCGATGTATTAACATCTTTTTTGAATGTACACCAAACTGGACACAGTATTCCAAGTAGTGCTTGCACCAGTGCTACACAGAGGTAAAATAACCTGCTCCTACCTCGAGATTCCCCTGTTTATACATGTCCAAAGATTGCATTAGCCCTTTTTGTTACAGCGTTGAACTTAAAGCTCATGTTCAGCTGATTATCCACCACAACCCCCAAATCTTTTTCAGAATCACAGTTGCCAAGAACAGAGTGTACCATCCTGGAAGTATGGCCTACATTTTTATTCCTGGATAGATCACTTCACATTTGGCTGTGCCCAGTTTACCAAGCAATCTAGATTGCTTTATATAAGTGACCTGTTGTGAAGGGGTGTACCAGGGCCTTTGAGGCCCTCTGCTGGAGGCCCTGTGGTTCTACCATATTCCACCCCAGGAAAGGAGCAGTGAAGGTGGGTCCTCCAGACCTGCCTAGAAAGACCACATAGAAGCAGCCAATCTGAGCCCAGCAGGCTCAGTTAAAAGGAACTGCAGGGCATGAGCAGATCACTTCCTGGGTGGAACCAGAGAAGCAAGGAAGGGTGCTCCTAGTTGATCATAGGAGCTTGAGAGAGTCCAGAAGACAGGTTCTGGAGGTACTTGCATTCAGTGAAGAGAGTGAGATACGGGTGAAGAAAAAGGGGCTATGTGGAAGAGGCCCAGGTAATAGCAGCAGACAACTGAAGGGAGTGCTATGTTGCTGCTGTTTTCTCTGGGTCCTAACCCAGGGACCATATAGTCAGTGGGCCCGGGCTCCCTCACTGGCCACTGGGAAAGTGGCCTAAGCCCCAAAAAAGGAAACAAGGCTTGTTTAGGAGCCTGAGTGAAGGGTGGGATTTAAAGCACCCAGAGGTGGGTCTGGAGACCCTGGTGCAAGCAGCTAGTTTTGTAGGGTAGCAGAAGTCCAAAAGGGGGTTGTCTTTTTTTGGGGGGGGGGGGGGGAAGGGGACAATAGCTCAGTCCTCCAGCTGAGTCATAGAAGACCTACCTAGCAAGATCAGCAACCTACAGGGGGCACCAGGAGGAGGGAAAAGGGTGGAAGAAATCGCAGCACCACATCCAGTTGACAGGAGGCACTCAGGAGGCGAATACATCCAGCCACACCTGTCCTTCATTATTTCACTCCCCTATCCTTTTTCATTTGCAAACTATCAATGAGGCTTTTGTTTTCATCCCGATCATTGATAAGCATTAAATAGCATTGGGCCAAGAATCAATCCCTTCTGGACCCCATCAGAACCAACTCAATGATGACACCCTGTTTACAATTACAATGTGAGGTCCATCAGTAAGACAATTTAATATGGCACATTAAAAGTTTAATTTTGTATCATTCAAGTTTGGTTATAGTTGTGCAAAATGTAAAGTACATGTCTGGGTTTGCACTGTTGCAATGGAGGGCCAAGAACAGAGAAAAATCAGCATCAGACTTTGCCACTTGTGCATTCACTACATTTCAGTTTCCAGACATTTTTGCAAGATTTCAGAAGCAAAAATTACAGGATTTCACTTGCCTTTACAGGCACCTGTTGGACTAGAAGAAGATTTACAGCCAGGGGTATAGAACAAGAGTTTATTTAAGAATTTTCAGAGATACTTTGTGTTCTTGATACCTTCTCTTATAGTCAGAAATAAGAGAAGGAGCCATAGGCATCCAACTATACACAAATCAGTGACAGAGATAAGAAAACATCTGCTGCTTGGACTATAGGTGGTAAGCACTGGGCTAAGGCGCTAACTTATGCCATCTTAAGACCGAGCTCAAATCCAGGCACAGGGAATGTGGGGAAGTGCTCTCACTCTTGTACTGCACATCACACAACCATGATTGGCAACCTCTGCACAGGAAAGAATGGGCTCACATGAGAAGACTGGTAATAAAGTCTCATACTCAGGGGCATAAAATGTTTTCCTCTAGAGAGCACACGAGGTTCATCCAAATGTTTGAACCAAATCTCCAAGACTTTTGAGGTTCAACTGTCAACCGGTACTAAGATAATAGAGCAATCAGATGTTTTATGTTGTAAAGACAGCTGACCAGGTTATTGCTAACAGAGCACCTGAAGACTTCATTGACCTCAGAAGGTTGCATTAATATTATAAGTGGGTTTGTTACCACACATTCTTAGAGCCCAAACTCATCATCTCAGAAAAATGTCACTCCCACCACAAGAGAAACTGTACTGCAGCCAAACAATCTCCATGCAAGAAAGCATATTAAACACAAATGTCCCATAAAGAATGTGCTGTGAAGTATTTCTTGCTTTGACATGAGGTAATAGGGATGGGGGCTTTTAGAACTTCAAAAAAGCTGAACTAATTCAGAAAAATATTCTCTTTTCAAAGTCTTCCATGTTCCAAAATTACGTTCGTCTAAGAAAAGCAGAAGGGCAGTGAAAGGTGTCCCCAGCCCACCATGCTGTTCTGTAAGGAGGGAACTTCCCCAGTCAGAAAGTACAATAAAATAATGCTAGTTGCATATTCAGCTCCAAGAGTCTCTTGGCAAAGGATGCAAGTGGAAGAAAGCCAAGGAGCCCTTTGCCAACTATCAGATTATCAGTGCAGGTCTGCTCTGGGGCCTGTTTCAGGCCCAGCCTGGGGGCCTCTCTAATTTAGACAGCTGTCCATGGTCTCTAGGGGACAACATGCCAGTTGAGAATTAGGTGAATACAGTTGCATTCCCCACCCCTTCTTGTCCCTTACCAGAAGTGCACAGATGGCATAGGAACAGGTTTTCCAGCAGAGAGCTCTGGAATGACCCTATGCCACTTGGAGACATGGGGGAAAACAGTGGATGTGCCGTAGGCTTGTTGCATTATGCCAGTGGAGACCCCTCCTTGCTCATCCTCCCTCCCCCCGAATTCTTAGCTGATGCATTAGAACCATATTTGGCCACTGTGTGCTGTCCGAGTGTGTGTGTGGGGGGGGGGGGGGGAGAGAAGAGTGGGAAAATTGTTCAACTTTGACTGGTGTTGGGGACGGGACAGCTGCAGTAGCACCCCTTACTCACAAGCTAGTGAGATTTGTAACAATGGAGCTTCACATTTGAATGATTAATTGCTTAAATTGCAATAAAAACCAACTTTTAAATGCTGAGAACAGTGACCAGTCACTGAGAATTTTGCATTGATTTAGTTCAATCAGACTCTTCTCTACAGACTGTTTCTGAGGGAGGTGTGGAGCCAAGGGTCATCATATTCTTGCAGTCATGGAAAAGTAGTGTCTTGAAAACAATCACACAGTGTAGCCTTTGGCTTCAGCAAATATCCCTAGACACCAAACACGCTATCATCAACTTGCCTTTTCATACTTTGGAAAAAGGCTTGTTTTTCCTTCTTGAAAAAAGGAGTCCTGACCTGTCATTAGTTCCTTCCCCTAAAACGTATCAAATCGCAGACAGCAAAGTGATGTTTTCATTTTAAATTCTGTGGGGAAAATATGGAGTAGCCTTTCTATCAAGGAAATAACCTAACAGGACCACAGTGATTACAACAATTGGCTAGAACATATCAGAAAAATGCAATCCTTGCTCCAAAGCAAAGAAAGAAAATTCCAAGCAACATGTTTATATTCAGCTTAACATTAAAAAAAAGCTGCTTTCTTGGGGTGATGGGTTGGATCAGTGAAACCTCCTTGGGAGCTGCCACCGGATGTGACAAGATTACTTTTACCCCTGCCTTCCCTGCCAGCTCCAGGATACAGCACCCTGTCTTGCTGAGCCAGACACTCCCGTCTGCTCCAACACAGACCCAGGGTCTGAATTACTTGCCCCAAAGCTGCAGGTTTACCTGAAAGCAGCTAGCAGAAGTGTGCTTGTCTTTAACACTCAGATGCCCATCTCCTAATGGGATCTAAACCCAAATAAATCCATTTTATCCTGTATAAAGCTTATGCAGGGTAAACTCATAAATTGTTCGCCCTCTATAACACAGCTAGAGAGATGTGCACAGTTGTTTGCTCCCCAGGTAATACATATTCTGAGTTAATTAATAAGTAAAAAGTGATTTTATTAAATACAGAAAGTAGGATTTAAGTGGTTCCAAGTAGTAACAGACAGAACAAAGTAAGTCACCAAGCAAAAAAAAAAAAAAAAGTGTGCAAATCTATGTCTAATCAAACTGAATACAGATAAGATCCTCACCAGTTCCAGGATGCTCCCTTTTACAGACTAATCTCCTTTTAGCCTTGGTCCAGCAATCCCTCACACCCCCTGTAGTTATTGTCCTTTGTTCCAGTTTCCTTCAAGTAGCCTGGGGGGTGGAGAGACTCCCTCTTTATCCAGCTGAAGACAAAACGGAGGGGTCTCCCACAGATTTAAATAGACTCTTGTGGGTGGAGACCCCCCTCCTCACTCCTATGCAAAGTCCAGCTCCAAGATGGAGTTCTAGAGTCACCTGGGCAAGTCACATGTCCATGCATGACTCACAGTCTTTACAGGCAGAAGCCATTGGCCACATGGTATCTTATACGTCTCCAGGAAGATTTCTTATGTGGATTAGAGCATTCCAAGATGCATTGTTCCCCACGTGCTTCCTGATCAGGTACTTAACCTTGCAAATTCCTTCCTAAAGAAGCTGACCAAATGCCTCACAAAGCTTACTTAGAAATCAAGCAAGTATACAGCCAATATTCTTAACCTCAAGTACAAAATGATATAGGTGTACAAATAGGATGAATAGATATAGTAGACCATAACCTTTACAGAGATATATGTTACATGGCACAGGCAGCACAAACCATATTCCAGTTAGGTCATATTCCTATAAAGCCTTATGGGAGGTACCGTCACAGTGCCTTCACCGGCATCATAGTCAGCCACTGTGATGTCCTGTGACCCACAGGGCTCCAGGGTTAAAAATATTTCCTGGCTCTTGGGGAGAATGGATCCACCACTCACCTGTCTTCCATTCTCCTCCTTCTCTTCCTCATCCACATATCATTTTCCTTGTTGTCCCTAGACTCTCACCTGTGAGGTGTCCATGTTGTTTGTGGGGATCCTGATAATTGCATGCAGCTCATTGTAGAACCGGCATATGTGGGGTTCAGCACCAGAATGACTGTTTGCCTCCCTTGCCTTCTGGTACGCTTGGTGAAGTTTTTATTTTCTCACGGTACTGCTGTGTCCCCCTCATGTAGCCCTTCTCCCCCATTCTACAAGCAATCTTCGCATAGGTGTCAGCGTTTCTTCTGCTGGATCGGAGCTCTGCCTGCACAGACTCTTCTCCCCACACAGCGATGAGATCCACCACCTCCTGTGCAGACCAGGCTGGAGTGTGTTTGGGACATGTAGTCTCCATGATTAGCTGTGCTCAAGCTGGCATGCTCCCAATGCTGATCAAACAGGAAATGGGAAATCAAAAATTCCTGGGGCTTTAGCAGGGGAGGGGCTGTTTCCGGTGTACCTGGCTGCAGTGCAGCAGAGCTGAGAATGACCTCCAGAGCAGTCACGGATGAGCATTGTGGGACACCACCTGGAGGCCAATTAAATCAAATTACACAATGCTGTGTCTGCACTACCCTTGCAGTTGACCCATGAAAATTAAAATTAAGGGCTACGCCTCTTATAGAGGTGGATTACAGAAGTCAACATTAGAGGTGACTTAGATCAGCATAAAGGACCTGGTAGTGTAGACACATACATTAAGCAGGTCAATTTAAGGTGGCTTCCTTTGACTTAACTTTTTAGTGTAGACCAGGCCAGGAGAGTTGGCAGGGATGCAGATGACAGCCAGGTCACTCATTAGCATTGTGGTTTGTATTTCCTCAACTATTTCCCCACTTTCAGGGAGACCTGTACCGATTGGCCTCCTGGGCAGCTCTAACTGGATTCTTTTTCTCCCTGGAAGTGTTCCAAAATGTTGTGTGCCTGTGAATATTAGATTTTGTGGTAAAATCCCCCTGCTCTGGAATCTGCCCACTGCTCTGGAATCTGCTCCTCTGTGGATCTGCCACCTCAGAGTGTACCTTTGCCGTATATTCTGCACTAGCTCTCAGTGTAACCCCAGCTTGACATCAATGGGAGCTAAGCATGGAAATCAAATACAGCATGTGCTAATCTGCTCTTCTCCCTAAAATACTCTCCCTCCCCTATCCTCCTAGGCCATACTAGAAGCTCAATCATGCAAACCTCCCCCAACTCCCATGGCTGATCCTTGCTCCGGGGAGGGGGGGAGGAGGGGAAGAGAGAAAAGAACAGCGCCATTGATGCCAGTGGGACAGCTCACCAAAGCAAGGATTGACCTCTATTTCAATTTTGACCCCTTTTCAGAAATTCATATTGCCAAATTTTAAAAGAAATTAGTACCCACAGCTAGATGTCTAAACCCAGATTTAGGCATCCAGGCCCAGATCCTCAAAGGTATTTAGGCACCTAACCCCCATTGTTCAGTGGGGGTTAGGTGTCTGTACATACCCAGGCTACAATACAGACTAATGAGTAGCAGTGTCTTCCCTGCCCTGCAACCTGGAGTGCCCTTTACAAGACTTTGCTCCTGTAGTCTCCAGTCTGGCCTGCTCACAAAAACAGGCTCGAGCACGCAAGTCACTCCCAGCTCAGTAGATGTTGGGTGTTTGTGACTTGAAGGCTGTTCTAATCTGCGAACAAAGGAATCGGGGGTGGGGAGAAAAGGGCAAAAAAAGGCTTTTGGGGGAAATATCGACCAGAAAAATTGCACTGTAGACAGTGCTTTGTCACTTTGCTGTTGAACGGTGACTCAGCTGGTTCATTTAGCTCAGCAAGCTGGATTCGAATTACACCAAATGCCGGCTTGTTGTCAGTGGGTTCAACATTTCCTAAATGTGTGTGCCTCATGTCATTCCCCCCCCCCCCCCCCCATACACACACAGAAAAGCATTGATGTGGGGGCAAATGGTTGGCAGAAAATTGGGCTTGGCTGATTTCTTGTATAACAGTTTAAAAAAAAATTAAAAAACCAAACAAAAACCAACCCCCCCCCCCCCAACACATGACAGCCACCCACCACATGCTAATTCCAACAAATGCCCTAGAACGAAGCGCCAGCAGGCTCCTACATGGGGTTTACCAGCTGAACAGAAGACAGTTTTACTGAGTTCTTGTTTTGGTGCCAGAGTAACAGCTGTAGCAGCTGTGGTTGCCTTTTACCACCCAGCAGGGGCACCTGCTGTGGCCAAGGAAGTGAAAACCCACAAAGATGCAATTTTCTTTTAATTACAGTGGTCTGTGTTTGGCACTCAGCCATGCAAAACAATGACTCTACTCTCAGATGAATCCCTCAGATGGGCTTTTTTTTGATAATGCCCATGGGGAATAGGTTTGGGTGGCCCCGATGTTACTGGGGGACAGAATGGGGCACCCTATATGTATGGTCACTGTAAGAAAAATAACCCAAAAGCCCCAACTGTATTTGTTACATGATATTGGTGTAGATTGGTTAAGCAACTTACTGTGCCTGTCAGAACAGTTTGGCCACAACTACACCTGCACCTCCATGGGTATAGCAGAGAAGTGGGGGATGGACATATGGTCTTCCCCACAGAGCATCCTCACAGAAGGCAGCCGTGAGTTGGTGCTGAGTATTCCAGTGTGAAGAGGAAGGTGAACTGGCTAGAGGTCTGACTGGCAAGAGGCTGTGGAAAGGGCACAGCTGGGTGGGACCACGTCTCCATCCTCTGTGCAGTGGGATGGTTGCAGAGAAGCACTTGCTATGCCTTTCAAAAGGTGCACCATGCTTGTATGAGGTAGGTGAGGGGAAGCATAAGGTCCCCAGCACTTCCATGTGGGTAGTGCTCCTGCTCTTTCCTCACTGAGCCTCATAAGAGGTATTATTTGTCCCTGTAGGTCTCCTAACATACAGCATAGGCAGTGAATCAAGGTCTGTAGCCAAAATGCAAATATTGCCCCCCCAGGCCTGGCTCTTTGTTTTAACCCTTTCAGCCCAGGTTAAGATGCATCACCTGGCATTACAGATTGTGGTGGAAAGCTCAGAAGGAGGAGGATCTCTCAAATGCTGCCAGCAGAAAACAGAAGAGTTGGTAGATAATTTTAATTTGTAAATGCTTTAACACAAAGTGATGCAGTTTACACATCAAGTTACCTTCTGGTCCAAATCAGCAAAACTTCATTGAAGTCAGATTAACCAGCAAAGAATTTGGCCCCATAAGTAGCTACCCAACTGATTCCATCCACAGCGTTAGAGGGATGGATAAATGGGACAAGCTAAGTAATTATCTAACAAAAAACCTTCAGTCTCTCACCCACCCCTGAGCTTAACTCACCCCCACCCAAAAACCAACAACATCATTTTATTAACTTTACTCAATCCTTACTGAGTCAAAAGTGCCTGGGATAAGGTCAGTTGGCTGAATCCTACAGCACTCATTCCATTCAATGGACAGCCAGGGTTCCTGGACACAGTTAAGTCCCCATCTGCATTACAAAGAGAACCTTGGCTACAACTAGGTCCCCAAACACATTTTCCACCTGTATTGTGGACATGCCCTGGAGTAGTCACAGGTTGGTTTTGGCCTATGAAAAGGGCTGCCCTAATTAGAGCGGGTAACGTTTCTAGAAGCACCTTAGTGACATGGGACCCTGAATTCTATTTTCTAAGGAGATTTAGGTGCCTAAATACATTTGAGGATCTGGGCCTTAAGGATTGCTGGAAGTCAATGGGAATTAGGAACCTAAGTTACTTGGGTGACTGAAAAATTTTACCCAGTCTGCTAAATTCTGCTCTCAACTTCACCTGTGAAACTCCATTGACCTCAGTGGAGTTGCACACCTACAATTGCCTGCACTCAGCTTTCCTATAAGGCAAGTAATCATCCTGCATGGTAGTTTGCCTATGGGGGAGGGGGGGAGAAGAACATATTGTGCCATGCTGGCACAGGCCAGTATTGGGGCAGTGGTAGAGTTGTACTGCCACATGGGGTGTTCCAGGAGGAATTGTGCAGCAAGAGGTCCAAGTCCTTCCATAGCTCCCCAGGGTGCACCATACTCCTCCCCATGCAGCTGGCCATGTCAGCCAGCCTGTGTTGAGGGGAGGAATGGGAACATGCATCTGCATCTGCCTGGCCCCTTCAGGCTTTCTTGTACCTCCATGGGGCATAGAAGGGAACAATTGTAAGCTGCCTGGAGTGCAGACTGATTATACCACCCTGCACAAGGGCCAGGCACAAGCAGGGAAGGCGACTTGTGTCTCCCTCTCCCGAGAGCTCACAATGCATCCATGCAAGGGCCAGACAACCTGGCCCTCGCTATCCATTCCCCCACACATGGTCATATGAGGGATCAGTAACCTGTGCTGTAATGAGGGATGTTCACTGCATTCAGCCTATCACAAAGGCTAGCTTTCACCAGTCACTGACTGGATTGGATTCATGGGGCAACTGGATAGAAGAACTGTTATTCTCAGCACACTCTGCCAGTTCAATCGGCTGACACATCCACATCCTCTAGGAGGTGAGACAAGGGGCACATGCTGGAGCCTCACATGCCAAAATGAGGCCCAGTCTCCCCCACTACCAGAAAGGAGCTAGTGTTGAAGCAAGCGCAAACATCCTGCCAGTATTCACTCCACAGCCATGCAGTATCACATGAGATATAGAGACCCTGTACTCCATCAGCATGTACTGCTATGGGACACAGAGAGAAACCACTGTCAGTGGACAATGAGATCTTGCTCGCAATGGCAACAAGGACTATGTTTGTTCAAGGGAAACAAGTGGGGATAGAAGACAAGCTATAGAGAAAGCTTCTCACTTCTTGTGCCCAATAAATGAGAGGAATTATTCACTAAAGACTGGAGCTAGACACTGAACTGAGTGGGCTTCTGATTGAATCGTAGCTACGATTCAGCTTCATTGGAATAAAGTTCTTCAGAAGTGTAAAACAGCACTGAACAGCACTTTGGGTTATTTAGGAATGTAAATGGTGGATCTGCCTGCCTTCCTTTGGCTGGTCAGAGGTGACTTCATTACAAATAATGTTTTCCATTCGAATTCCTGCAGGATTGTTCATTAGCCATAGCTAATAAGAAGGAGCATCATACCACCATTAATGTAGCTTTTATGAAGATAATAGGTCTAATTCTCCTCCCACACTGGAGAAAAGTCTATTCAAATCAATTGGGTAAATGAGGGGTGGGGGGAAAAAAAAAAAAAAAAAAAAAGAGGTCAGGGCCATTGACTTCCATGGAGTTACTTCTGACGTATAGCACAGTGCACCCTTCTACTTGGCTGATGAATAACAGCCCTGCAGAGAAACCAACAGCATTATGGAAGAGTATGGGCCAGATTCTTCTGGATGATGGGGCAGCTTTGCATCACTCCACCACCACAAAGCTACCCTACAGCCAGTTTAGGCTGCAGCTAGAGAGAATTTCCCCCAAAGCAGAGGCTTCTCAAGCAGCTAAGAGCGGACTGGCAGCTTCTACACAATCTCCTCCCCAGCCTCTGGCCCAGGTGGCATGGCTAGGAAAAGGGGGCATGGCTTTAACTGGAGAGAAGAGAATCTCTAGCTGCTGAAACGTTTTCTTACTCTAATTTAGACGGGGATTAGAAAGGCACTTAGGTGACTCCACAACTGGGAGCAGGGCATCTTTGCACTCCATCTCCTCAGCTGAGCCAAGCACTCCTCAGCCACAGCTGAGAATCTAGGCCTATATTGTAAAGTGGGCAGAGTTAAGGTGACAAAGACTACCTTAGCGTTCATATTTCATGAGTGAAGTACTTTTTTTGCACGCAAGGTTCTTTAAATTCAGTTTGCCGTATACAACTCTGAATTATGCCTATTTGCTATCCCCAATTTTAAAGCATTACCTAGAGTTACCATAGGTCTGGATTTTCCCGGACATGTCTGGCATTTTGGGCCTCAATTCCTCGTCTGGGAGAAAATCCCCAAAAGCCGGACATGTCCGGGAAAATAGGGAGGGAGGGGACGGCGGTGCTCAGCCACTGGGGCCGGCGCCGCGGGGGCCAGGGCGGGCCGGAGCCGCTCGGCCAGAACCGGGGCTAGTGCCCCAGGGCCCGAGCCGAGCCAGGCGGGAGACGCCGGGGCCAGAGCCTCTTGGCCTGGGCCGGCCAGCCGCTGAAGGGAGCTACTCGGCCGGGGGGGCTGGACTGGGCCGCGCCGCACCCCGCCCCAGCCCCAGCTTACCTGCTGCCTCCCTGTTTCAGGCTTCCCGCGAACATTTGATTCGTGGGAAGCAGGGGTGGGGGAGGAGCGGGGGGGCGGAGTGTTCAGGGGAAGGGGCAGGTCTGGGGGCGGGAAGGGGCCCTGTGGAGTGTCCTTTTTTTAAATTAAAATATGGTAACCCTAGAATTAACTCCCCAGGTAACACTGCTCTACAGCCAAAATGCTTCTGAAATAAATGTAGTCAAACTTTACTAATTCTGGGTCACTGAGAACGAAAATGATGCTTAAAATTGTTGATTGGCTCTAGTTTTCAAGATATGCTATTGGGTCAGTACATACGACCCTTGACTTGGGAATGGCAGAGGATAAGTGAGTTATAAAGGGAAGGGATCTCAATTTAAACCAGAAATGACTAAAATACATCTTTGACTGGATCTATGAATAAATCTATGACTGGGTTTGGACAGTACTTGCTTTTTAGGCAAAACAATGAATGATGCAATCTGAAGCTGGTATTGCGTCATACATGATATGACTTGCATCATGTTATTCCTAGAAGTCATGGATGATGCAATCATAACGAAGCTTACATCACTCTGCTGAACAAATTGCCCTATATCAGCTCTAGAAATCATACAGTGTCGTGCTCTCTTATTTGTCAGTGTTTGATTTTGCAAAGGGACACATTTCTGTTTAGCCAAAGTGAGCAGAGATGCCTTGTACTTGTGTGAACAGTGCAGATAACTTCTGCTATGTTTGTGGTGAAGTGACTTTTGCATCACAAAAGCGCAGTATAACCACTCTGGTTAATAAAGCCTATCACCTTTATTTTGGCTGCAAAATTGGAGATCAGGACAAGAGGTGGGCCCCACACATAGGCTGCAACACTTGTGCAACAAATCTTCGCCAGTGGTTGAACAGGAAAAGGAAATCTATGCCTTTTGCAGTGCCAATAATTTGGAGAGAGCCAACAGATCATACCAGCAATTGTTACTTCTGCATGGTGCCTCCACTTGGGAAAGGTGTGTCAAAGAAGAAAAAGTGGACTGTGCATTATCCAAACATTCCATCAGCTATACGCCCAGTACCCCACGGAGAAGGACTGCCGGTTCCTGATGCACCAGAATCACTCTCACTTGAGTCAGATGAGGAAGACGAAGAGGATGAAACTTCTGGTCCTGAACGATCAATGTCACAGGACCCACATTTTCTCCCATCCTCCTCCTCTGAACCACACCTCATAACACAAGGTGAACTGAATGACCTTGTCAGGGATTTGGAACTACCCAAGAGTAAGGCAGAGCTGTTGGGCTCCAGACTACAGCAGTGGAATCTCCTGGCAGGTGACGTTAGGGTTTCCATGTTCCGTGACCGTCAAAAGGAGCTTGTCCCATTCTTCTTCATAGAAGGTGATCTTGTAGCCTGCAACAACATCGATGGTGTGATGGCAGCCCTCAACATTGTTCACGATCCAGATGAGTGGAGACTGTTCATTGATTCATCGAAGACGAGTCTTAAAGCGGTTTTACTGCATAATGGCAATGTTTTGCCATCAATTCCAGTTGGTCATGCAGTCCATATGAAGGAAACCTATGACAACATGAAACAACTTTTGAGGTGCATAAACTATGACCAACATCAGTGGCAGCTTTATGGCGATTTGAAGGTTGTTGCTCTTTTGCTTGGTCTGCAGACTGGATACACAAAGTACTGCTGTTTTCTCTGCGAATGGGATAGTCGTGCAAGAGATTCCCACTACATCAAGAAAGATTGGCCACTCCGACAGTCATTGGAGCCTAGGAGGAAAAGTGTTCAGCATCCACCACTTGTTGAATCAAAGAAGATTTTGTTACCACCCTTACACAGCAAGCTGGGTCTGATGAAGAACTTTGTCAAGGCCATTGACAAAACACAAGCAGCTTTCAAGTACCTCGGTGGAAAATTTCCAAGGTTAAGTGAAGGTAAGATAAAGGAAGGTGTCTTTGTTGGTCCTCAGATTCGTGAACTTCTTCGAGATGATGCATTTGACCATGCACTGCGTGGCAAGGAAAAGACGGCATGGAAAGCCTTCCAGTTAGTGGCAATAAATTTTCTCGGAAACAACAAGGCAGACAACTACAGATTGTTGGTGGAAAACCTCCTCAAGGCATACAAAAGCCTTGGTTGCAACATGTCACTGAAGATACATTTTTTGCACTCTCATCTAGATTTTTTTCCACCGAACTGCGGAGCAGTGAGCGACGAGCACGGCGAGCGATTTCACCAGGACATTGCAACAATGGAGAAACGCTATCAGGGCAAATGGAGCCCATCAATGCTTGCAGACTATTGCTGGACAGTGACAAGAGATGCTCCATTTAATGAATACAAGAGACAAGCCAAGAAGCGCCGAGTAGACACTGAATAGGACTAAACTATGTACATAATAGTTTTTTGCCTTTTGTTTCATAAATTTTATTTATATAACCCTTTTGCTGATTTTTAAAGTGTTACATAAACAGGACAGGTGAAATATCATGTAAAGCAACCATAAACACATGAAAAGACCTAGGTTTACAATTTATGATTAAAACTCTACTATCTACACAATATACATAGACATAAAATGTAAAAACTTAAATATCTTAGAAACAGTAGCCAGTTGTTTTAATTGTCATATTTGAATTCAGCACATCAAAATACATAATAAATAGCACATTTTATCTCTGAAGCAGACGACTTCTCAAAAATTGTAGACCAGTGTAATCTCACAACATTGTACTAAAAGTTGGGCCAAATTCTACTGTCAGTCACACACCCACAACCCTGTTATGTTCAGCACCGGTGCAAGAGCTCAATGTGCTCAGTGTCTTTTAACCCACTCTCTCAGGGCTGTCTCTTAACCCTAGCACACAGGCTAAGTAGCCAGGATGTGCTTTAAGAAGTGCCTGGGGGAGCAGGAGGCTGCTGCTCAGAGCTACAATAATCCCTTGATTCAATAGCAACAAGCAAAGCAGCAAGCAGGCTGAGTCATGGGAAAGATTTTTACTGAGAGGCCTATGCTTGTTTGGTAGCAGCATGAGCCAGCTTGCATGGTTGAGCCATAGCATCATATCAAAGTCCCTTGAAGCCAGACTCTTTCAGATCATACTACAGATCCACAAGGCTAAACAGTCAGATCCATGTAGTTGCAGATACATTAGCTCAACTCTTATTCCCCATTCCCACCCCCACGGCAGAGGCAGGAACTGAACTCAGCCCCTCTGAGGCCCAAGGTGGTATCTTAGGCTGGAGAGGAACAGTGGCCCTGTGGCGATTTGTCAGTTTCTCGTTAAAAGTTACTCCTCATAGTATAAGCAAGGAACTTGCTACTTTAATGGAAGGAAAAGAAGGATGTGTTGTAGGTAACAACATAACATTACTTGAATATTTTATTCTCTCTAGGCATTCCCTATAGAGGGGCAGGAAACACAGAGAACACCTCAACTACTGAGGTAACATTCTTTACCTAGCTTGGCAAAACTAGATCGTTTTTGAGAGCAACCTGTGTCTGCCAATACTCATAAGCATCAATGTTTCTCTGGGGGAGGTTAAAGGGTACATGGTACTGAGCCATAGTTTGAGCGGACTTTGGATTTAAGTGCGCGTACACACACAGAATAAGCACTGCTGGTTAAGTGTAGTGCTGGACTTTACATTTAACAGATCCACAGTCAGCCAGCTCAGTCTTCATTTTGTTGACAGCTGCAGTGAGAGTCCCCTTTGCCTACAATAGCTGTGTGAGGGGCTGAAAAGCCTATTGACATGAGGGGAATTCCTGGGCCAACACATTTTTTCTTCCATAGCTCTGTTTAAACTACCCAGAACTCTGGCTGTTGCTCCAGTCACCTGTTTATTAGGGCTCTTTCCCCAAAGCGTGCGATTCTGGGTGACTCCCTGCTTCAGGCTGGAGTCACCCTTCCAATAACAGCTGTAGAGTATTGGGATGCTCCCCAAATCCCATTTCCATCGCAGAGGTGTGGAAATGAGTACTGGGACCTCCCTGGTATTTCAATACAAAATGTGGGCAAGCACTGCATTTTCTTTTGCAAACAGATGCTGTGACAGCTCTTGGGGTACTTAGGGGCTGACTGACTCTGTCCTGCCTTCAGAGATGGTGTCTTGTCTGGGTGTCAACTCCCCAACACCACTAGCCTTTCAGCCACTTAAGCACTCTCCTATGGGCTATGTCAGCCCTGTCGTTACCTTGCAAGCTAACAGGTGCACCCTAGTCCCCTTGAAGTGTTCCCCCAGGATATCCAGCCCCTGGCACTCTCAGAAATCCCAGATCCTTTGGTCTCAAAGGAGCAGTGTACCCCAGTTGAACCTTAAACCACTTTTCCCATATAACGCGCAGCACTTGTAACGAAGCAAAAGGTTTAAGAAAGAATAAAAGATTCCACTAGAAACAAGAAAGTGATGGAAACAAATGATAATGCAAAACAAAGTCATTAAACATGACCTAGGGCCTACACTTATCAATAGTTACTAGTAAAGTAGGTTCCCCCCCGCCTCTTCAAAGTTCAGTCTGTTGCAGAACTGCCTGGCTTCACAGGAACCAGGATCCAAACTTTCATGAAAAAGTCCTACCCCCCCACACACACCACAAGCTGTCTCCTCAGTGAATGGATCCAGAGTGCCTCTTCCCACTCTGTGTTTCAGTGGGACAGTCTGGTCTTTATTCATAGAGGTTGATCACTGGGATGTAAAACAGGAACATTATAACAGATGGGGTTTCAATTGTTTGCAGTGGTCTCTGTTGGTTTTCCATTGACTGTTTGGGGATGAGGGAAAATGATAGATAATTGAGCCTTGTTAGCCAGTGATGTAAATACAAGGGATTGGAGGTCACTCTCTCCTGCATGAATAGGCCATCACTAAGTACTACAAATCTCTGGTTACTCCTTTTTAACTGTAAGACCATACGGGCATCAACTTAAATATAGTTACATTATGCCTTAAGTATCATCTATACACACCGTGCCACGATTACAATCAAAGTTGCAAGCTTTCAAGAGACCTTAATGTTACCCTTTATGAACAAATACCTTGTAAGCAGTGCATTTGATGTAGTGAGATTGTCACATCAGAGATGAGAGTTGTTTGCAAAGAACAGGGGACTCCACACCAAGGGGCCTTTGTATCATACTAAGAGCAAAATCATTGATGAGGCATGAAAACTCACCACAGAGAGCAACAAAAGGAGAGGGTGTGGGCATCAACCTGATCTCACAGAGTGCCCCTGCTCCATGGTATCTGTCAACCAACTAGGCACCAAATCTAAGAAATTTAGAAGTTATTTTGTTTCCTAGTGTATTAGAAAGTTGCTGGAGTAACAACACAATGGAGAGTCAGGTCTTTTGTCCATGGGACAGGTGCAGTACAGGTTGCAGCAGGCCACTACCAGGCAATTAATGATTTCTACTGCAGTAATGCCTAGAGGCTCCTGCGGAGATAGAGATCTCATTGTTCTAGGTGACACACACACACACACAGTAAGGGACAGTCCTGGCCCTATGGAGCCTATCAAGATTTCTATGCCCATTTTGCAGCTGAGAATTTAGGCACCGAGATTAAGTGATTTGATCAAGCTCCATAGCAAGAATAGAATAGAATAGAGTAGGAATAGAATCCTACTCTAAGCCCATGATCAGAACCATAACCATAAAACCATGTTTCCTCGGTCAACATGCCCTAAACTCGGCCATGAATGTACCTCAACCTGGAGAGGCTACTTCAAGGGACTGAGGGCAGTTTTTCCATCCCCATTTAAACTATGGGGCCCATGGCATGGCATCTAGTGATGAGGCCAGATTCTGGTCCCTGCTATGGCTATTTTGGGCCTGGATGGAGGACAGCAGTTACATGGGGTGTATTATGCCATCCTACAGTCTGGGGAGGGCATGTTTTGTTAAGACCACCAGGGAAAAGCATTATATACCTATTAAATACGCTTTTGCATTTTTCATATCCAACATCACCGGACAAGAGTTTCATTTTAAAGGTCTCTTCTTGTAAAAAGATTAAGATTTAGAGATTTTTAAGGCCAAAGGTGACCATTAGATCTAGTCTGACCTGCTGTCTAACACTGAGCCACAGAATGCCACACAGTTACCCCAGCACTGAGCCCAATAACTTATGTTTGACTAAGGCAGATCTTCAAGAAAGTCTTGATTTTAAGCCATCAAGAGACAGAATCCACCATTTCCCTTTGTAGCTTGTTCCAATGGTTACTCACCCTCACCGTAAGAGACTTATTTCCAAATTGAAAAGCATAGAGAGTAATGATTGTGGGGTTAATGATGTAGACAGCTGTTCATGAAGCATTAGGCATATCTCCAAGTCATTCCACATAGGCCACAGGTGCTCCTGTGCTGTTCGTATTGCATGCATGGTTGGATAGCAATGTAACAGCTTTGTGCCCTCACTTGCCACTTTTGCCTTTTTGAAAGAACTCCTCAGATGCCCCTCTGACCTGACTGGCTGGTGCTGCCTACTGCACATGCGCCACCCTAGTTAGATGCACCTCCTGGGTCTGGATTGCTTTCTGAGGGAGTGTATTCATTGTTACTCCACCTTCCTGAACACAAGTGTGGAAGGAGTTGCACACCATTGTGTACGCATGCACACACACACCTTTAGAGATCTCTTAAGCCCCTGAATCAGATCTTCAGCCATAGAGAGAGTGCGCCAAATTTCCTCAGTGTTTGTGCCTGCTCAGGGGTTTGGCCATTACAGAGATGGGACCAGCCTACTTCTCAAGCGGTCAGGGTCCAAAACAAGTGACATACACGGACAAGCAAGGACGTACAAAAAGCATTCCTGCAAGACACTGACACTTTCCTTCAGCAGCTGGCAGGGTGCTTCCCAGAGTGGGTAGACAGACATATGCCAGCGCTCTAAAAATAGCAGCGTGGCTGTGGCGCACAGGCAGCAGCTTGGCCCTGCCACCCAAATACAATCCCGCCTGAACCTCTGGGTACATATTCAGGCAGCTAGCCTGAGCAGCCACCTGTGCCACCACGGCCATGCTGCTATTGTTAGTGCATCTGTCTATCTGGGCTGGAAATCACCCTCCCAGCTGCTCTGTGGGCACATCCTCAGGGTCAATTTATTTCAGTCTCACGAGTCTTTATTTCTGATGTAAATAATGTTCAGTGATCAAAGTGAGAGGACACCACGTTTGTGTGGAACATAGGTAGCTGTGGGACTAAAATGAGTCATGCCCCTTGGTATAAGATACACTTGAAAAGAATGGGATGGAGTAGAGTGGTTTGGATCTCAAGTTCCCCAAGATGGGGGGAGTTTTGGTTTGTGCCTAAATCAAAGGGAGTAAGCATCAGTTGAGCTGGTAACAACAAGAAACAGGGAAATTGGGGCTCCCTTAATTCTCCACACGCACTGCTTTTTACATGAAAATATGTAGACATTCGTTTCACCATTAGGTGTCAGTAATGCTCTTTCCACTTTAACCCACAGAAGCAGCAGCTGAGCTAAGTTTGCCTTTGGTTTTATACATGCCTCCTTTTCGAGATCACAACTGAGAAGGGCATCACAGCAGTCATAGCGCACTCCCTTGGCATGCTAGATGAAGAGGTTCACAACATGGTCTGACTGCCTGTTCTCTACTTACTGTACAGTTACTCATCTGGAAAAACAAGACCTGTATCTGTCCTATTTCTGCTCTATCTCCAAATTATGCCAACCTGAGTTGCCTGCAGGGAAGAAAGGCTAATATTGGAGGAGCTGGTTAAGCAGACTTTGCTTTGATGGGAAAATTGTGAAAAATTAAAGGGCTTTCAATATTTCATCACCTGATAATTAAGTACATCCACTTGCCAAACACAATTTCACAAAAACTGCCTTATAATAAAATCCCCTGCTAACTTTTAATGGATCCTTTAGTAGAATACTGAGAATCAAAGAATCTCTTTGTAAGCAAAAATAGAGAGAGAAGATCTGGAAGGCAACATGCATACACAGAAGCCAGGAAGCAGCAGAGGGAGCAAAAAGACCAGGCCAATTGTTCTGGGAAGTCACAGAGAGCTCCCCACATAGGTCCTGTACGACAGACATTGCACCGGGGGGGGAGGGGGGGGGAAGAAGAGAGAAGAACAAAGCATGGTCACAGGGGAACAGGGTACAGTGGACATGTATGTTTGTCTACAGTCTCTGCATACAATCCCCATCTCAACTATTCCTTCACTTCAGAAGAACAGAACATGCAAGAGTGCTGAGACCACGTAAGTATAATATAGGTGCAAAGGGGACATCAGTATAGTCTCACAGCAGGGCTTTCACAACACTACTTTTACAATACTAGCCTAAGTTTAGCCTGTGGCATGGAACATATTAAATATACAGATTATAGCCACCCCATAAGCAAAGCACTCAAGCACATTGTAACAAAATTACCTTCCCCATAACCCTCACCAGGTGTACTCCTGCCTCAGTTTCCCCTCCTGTGGCCTAGGGTACTTGTAGCACAGCTTTGCCATAGTTACCTAACAAGCCTCACACTTTCATCACTTCTACTTAGTTCCATCAGGTATCCAGCTCTTTCCTCAATCCTCACCTCTCTCAGATTGAGCCAAGACCTTTGCCTCATATAGTCTCACAGGTAGTCATATGATCTCCAATCACATGACTCCTTAATCACATGCTCTACCTGATTACTTAAATTCCCCAAATTTTGGCCATAAACCAATTATGGCTTACAGCTGAAAGGATCAATACCCTGTTACACAGGTGCTTAATGTTAAGCATGTGAGCAGTCCCACTGAAGCCTACGGAATTATTCATATGCTTAGCTTGGCTGAATCAGAGTCTATATTACCAGGGCTGGCAGTTTAAACAAAGCATAACAATAAATTCAAGAGACACTAAAACCCCAATCCACAAAGGTACCTAGGCACTTAAACTCCAGACTAAGTCCCAGTTCTAAACTCCACTATGATCCACAAAACTCCCACCGAACCCTATAGGTGTTGAGTCAGTTTAGATGCCTACATTTCAGGGTCAAAGTTCCCTAGGCACCTAAGTTTCTGCCTCTGGGCATATGCACTGCTGCCTTACTCTAGGTGTCTGTCCCTCTAGCTCCTGCCTAAGACCCAGAGCGATTCACTTCCCAGGGGGTGATAGGTGATCACCCACCTGTCTCACATGCAGGCCTGAATCAGTAGCATACTTCGAGGTCACCTACCAGATTGGGACTCATTCAACATCTGGCTGCCAGAGGACGAGCCCATGCCTTCTTTACAACTTTTAGCCCAGTGGTTAGGGCACTCACCTGTGTTGTGGGTGAGCCAGGTTCAAGTCCCCTCTCTGCCAGAGGAGGTGAAAGGATTTGCAAAGGGGTCACCTACATCTCAGGAGAGTGCGCTAACCCCTGAGCTATGGGATGCTCTGAAAGAGGGGAGCTTCCTCAACATTGCCTACTGGAGCTGTTCCACTGTGGCCAAATAAAGAGTCATTAAGGGGCTTAGGACACACCCCTCTCATAGCCCATGGGAGATGGCAATCTTAGGTAGCTCCCTGCCTGGCATGTTGGCTTTTGTGCTCTGCATTCTAAGGTGATTATCTCTCCCCATTTGTTGTATAGGGCATATAGGTGCCTAACTCAGGCATTGTGAATCGCAAGTGTTGTTCCTGTGATTTTCTAGGCATCTACAAGTTAGCGTCACAGCACATAAGTCCCTTTGTGGGTCCAGGACTAAGAATTTATTTCTGGAGCAGAGGAAGGTTGAGACGTCTGCTAGTAAAAAAGGAAAGTGGGATTCCTAAAGGGGATTTAATCGCCAAAAGCTATTTCATGTCAAACCGATACACACCAAAACCCCAAACCCCAATCAATCCCATGCATCCTCCCTTCAGCAAGAAAGGGAAAAATAACTGGTTCTTATCAGCTGGAAGAAGAAAGAGATACAGCCAGTTGCAAAATGACCGTTTCAGGACTGCAGCTACTTGACTCTGCCAAATTGAAAGGGCCAGCCCCAGAAAAGCATGATGGGAAAAATTCCTGTAAGAAGGCATTCTTTATGAGTTAGTTGGGATCAGCTACTCATCACGGAGGTGCTGCTCAGGAAAGGGGCAGCCACTTTAGAGTTGTAAACATCATCCCGATATCACAGGTGGGAGAAGGAGTTCAGAATCAGCAGCGGATCTAGGACAGACATTCAGAAGTGTCCCTAAAGGAACGCTGGTCCAGAGGTTAGGCACTAGCTTGCTTGGGATTCAATTCCTTGCTCTGTCAATTCAATTCCTGTGTGGCCTTGGGTGAGTCACTTAGGCTGAGATTTTTAAAGATGCTGCTGTGCTCATTGTTATAAAGTTTAACTGATTTAGGAGCCTAAAAAAAATCTCATTTTTGAAAGGAATTTAGGCACTTTGACAACCCATATCAGACTATCCCACTGCCTAGTGGCTAGGGCTGTCTCTTGCCAGGTGGGAAAACCCTGTTTGAAACCCCTTCTCCCCATTAGGCAGAGGGGAATTGAACCTGGATCTCCCACAGCCCAGGTGAGTGCTCTAACCACTGGGCTAAAAGTGATGGGGGGGGCATGCTCACCTCCTCCATCCATCCATCCAACTCATTCTCCCAAGAAGCATCTTAGCCATCCAAGCTAACTCCAGGAGACGGTTCCCAGCTGTGGCTCACAAGCAGCGATAGGTGCCTCCCTGTGTCGCAGACTTGGGCATTGCATTCAGAGGGGCGGGGCTTAGGACATACCCCTCTCATTGGCATCTCCCATTGATTAGAATAGGCAGCTCCCTACCTTGCGTGATGGCTTTTGTGGATCCCATTCTAAGGCGCCTATCTCTCCCCATTCATTGTAGAGGGAGCCCAGGTGCCTAGCTCAGGCTTTGTGGATGCCATTGTTGTTCCAGGGATTTTTCCAGCCACTAAAAAGTCAGCCAAGTCCCTGTATGGATCTGGGCGTCAGTTCTCCCTCTGTAAAATGCGAGTAACAGCACATTTCTACCTCACAAGCTGTTGTGAGGAAGTATACATTTTTAGAGAGAGCTGTATAATGGGGCCAAACCAAAATTCCCAGCCAAGCATCCTCATACTCAAAGGTTCAAAATACAGACCCAAACTTTGCAGCTCAAAAGTCTCTCTAATGTCTAATTAACATTATTAGTGTGATTTAAATCCACAAAACCCCTCAAATTTCTGGTTGATTCTCCACGGTCTTGCAGCTCATGAGATCATTTGCATCTGTGCGAAATCAGTGTAAAACATTTCCACAACAGGACAGTAGCCTTTTGCACCCACTTTACACAGATGTACAGAGCATACAATGTGCAAGGCAATGAAGAATCAGGTGCTTTCTTTTGAACTCATTCCATTTGGCTACTGTCTGGAGACCTTTACAACAGTTATACATAATGAGCTAAGTTAGGTTTCATTCTCTTCTCAGAGGCCTTTTGTGTTGTACATTTTTGTCAAACCTTGAACTAGATTCTAAGGCCAGAAAGGACCACTGTGCTCATCTAGTCCCACCTCCTGCATCACCCAGGCCACAGAACTTCCCTGAACTGATTCCTGCTTGTACTAGGGCAGATCTTTTGGAAAAACATCCAATCTTGATTTTAAAATTGCCAGTGATGAAGGATCCACCATGACACTTGATAAGTTGTTCCAGTAGTTAATTATCCTCACTGTTAAAAGTTCATGCTTCGTTCCTGTCTGAATTTGTCTAGCTTCAACTTCCAGCCATTAGATCTTGTTATACCAATTTTCTGTTAGATTGAAAACCCCTCATTATCAAATATTTGTTCATCCCCATTTAAGTACTTATTCTAAACTGTGATCAAGCCACCCTTTAACCTTCTCTTTGGTAAGCTAATTAGATTGAACTCCTTGAGTCTATCACTATAAGTCATGTTTTCCAATCCTTTAATCATTCTCATGGCTCTTCTCTGAACCCTCTCCAGTTTATAAACAACCTTTTCAAATTGTGGACACCAGAACTGGACACAGCAGAAGTTGCACCAATGCCACATACAGAGGTAATATAACCTCTCTACTCCTACTCGGGATTCCCCTGTTTATATTTTTCACTATGTCGGAGAAAAACAGAGTTCTCACTCTTTTGGTTGGATGCAGCAAATCAGATACTTTATTATCTCTAGCAATTGCGTGGAGGGAGAGAGCTGAACAGGTCTCTCAACAGGTAAACAATTACAGCAAGCATTTATACCTTTGTTACAGACAATAATGAGCAACTGCTGCATTTTGTTTATACATAGGTCATCCTGATATCTTATTTTTCTCACTTATTTAGACTCTAGTCTACATTCCATATTATCTACACAAGGTCGCAAAACAACTTCTCACACAGTTCTTTCCCACTCGCCTCACACAATCCTCGCTTCTACAAATCTCGCGTTATTAGGGTTACAGTTAGCGTGACTCTTGCTAACAAACTGTCATGCATTGCAATCCCCTTCCTGTCAGTTCTTTCTCTGCTTCCACAACTGCATAAACTATATAATCTGTTATGTCTTTGATGAAAGAGTCCTTATGTATGTAGATCTTTTCAAACATATCTCAACAATTTTAAACTCTTCTTTTTTTAAATAAACCATCAAGTATTTAAAATATCTTTTAGACTAATTACCATAAAAATTTCCTTTAAAAATCACTTGTGTTGGTTTTATTTTAAAGGAACTGACACTAGTTTTCCTAGCTAGATATTTTATTTGGGGTTTTCATTGCTTTTCCAGCTCTTAAAACAACAGAAATTAATTTATCGGAGCTTTGTGTAAATTCCCCTTTTCATTCTTGCTTAGACATGAAAGCAAAGCAAATGGATCTTACAGTGTGTAAGTATCTTCTCAGGGAGCAAATACCACATACTAAAATGCTCTTTAATCTAGCAGAGAAAGACATGACATGAATCAATTTCTGGAAGCTGAAGCCAAACAAATTCAAATTAAAAATTAGGGACAACAATTTTTAACAGTGAGGGTGATTATCCACTGGAACAAGCTATCACAGGAGGTGGTGGATTCTCCATCTCTTCACATTAAGTCTAGATGCCTTTGTGGAAGATATACGTTACCCAAACATAAGTTATGCTTTAGTCAAACACAAGTTATTGGGCTCAGTCCCGGAGTAAGCAGGGGTTATTTAATGGTCTGTGATATAGAGGAGGTCAGGCTAGATGACGTAGTGGTCCCTTCTGGCCATAAACTCTATGAAACTATGAATTTATTTATAAATGTATACAACCAAGAAACAAACAAGTCTAGTCAGACTAAGGGCTAGATTCGCAAAAGGACTTAGACACTTAACCACAGGCGCTGACTTTCTCATTTCCCTGGGGGTGCTCGACCCCCACTCTGCCCCAGATCCCGCCCCCACTCCACCCATTCCCACAAAGCCCCACCCTTGCCCCACCTCTTCCCACCCTCGCCCCACCCCCGCTCCTGTCTTTTCCCACCATTTCACCTCCCTGCCTGAGCATGCCCTACCCTAGCTCCACCCACCACCCAGCGTCTCCTGTCTGCCGCTGAACAGCTGATTTGCGGCGTGCGGGAGGTGCTGGGGGGTAAGGGGAGGAGCTGATCAGCAGGACTGCCAGTGGGTGGGAGACACTGAGGTGGAGGGGGAGAAGCTGATCTATGGGGCTGCCAGTGGGTGCTGAGCATCCACTATTTTTTTCCCCGTGAGTGCTCCAGCCTCAGAGCCCCCACGAAGTCGGTGCCTATGCACCTAACTGCCACTTACGGTGCCTAAATCCCAGAATCAGGCCCCACTTGGATTCACAAAACCCCAGCTGAGCTGCCGCTGAACCCTGTAGGCACCTAAACGTGGTTGGCACCTAAATGTTTGCAGTAAAAGTTCCCTAGGCACTTATGTTTCTGCCTCTGAGCATGTACATGGCAGCTCCACACCAGACATCTGGATGCCTAAGCCCCAGAGCGATGCACGAACCAGGGGAAGACAGGAGTTCTGACAGTTAAGTCACCTGCGGAGCCCAATCCAGCAAGTGTGCGCAGAGCTCACTTACTGGATCGGTTGCCTAGAGGTGAGCTTATATAAAACAGATGAGGGGGGTATGAGGAGGACTTCTCTTATAGCTCAGCTGTCAAGGCACTCCCACAGAATCTGGAAGACCCCTGGTTCAAGGCCTCCCTCCACCTGAGAGGGAGAAGGGATTTGAAAAAAGATCTGGCACCTGTCAGGTAAGTGCCTTAGCCACTGCGCTATGGGATATTCTGATATGATGTTCCCTCAGTCTCTCCTGTTGAAGCTGTTCCACTGTGGATAAATAATTTAAAAAAGGTTCTGCAGCAAGGTGACCAGATCCTGGGTCTCCCAGGTCAGCTCTCCAAACACCAGGCTGCAGCCTCATTCTCATGCTTGCTTTCTCTCTTTCATTATATATCCACAGTGGAACAACTTCAATAGGAGAGATGGACAGGTGGAGGGGGAACTTGAACTGGGGGATCCCCACATCTCAGGTGAGTATTTGAACCACAGGACGAAAGGTTATGAGGGAGGTCATCTTCAACCCCTCTCCGCACAAAAGGGCATAGAGGCTTACCCAAGAGAGGTTTGCAGCTGAGAACCCCAAGTGCTGAACTCTCTGAAGGGGTAGGGCTTAGGACACTCTTCTTGTCAGCATCTGCTACTGTCTAGCTTAGGCAGGGAGCCGCCTAGCCTGCTGGCTTTTATGAAGCCCATTCTGAGGCACCTATCTCTCCTCATTCATTGTAGAGGGAGCCTAGGTGCCAAACTTAGACTTTGTGAACCGCAGTGATTTTCTAGGCACCTACAAGTTACGTGTGGTGACACACAGCAGGGCCCTGCCTAAGTTTCTTCATGAATACAGCCCTATACATTTCAGAATGGATTGAATCTTTAAGGACAGTTCCTCTACTGGTGTAAATCAACTTAGCTCCATTGACTTTACACTTTACTGACTTACACAAGCTGAGGATTTGGCCATTAAATCTGATTCAAGTCCTACATCTCAAAAATCAAGTGTGTTCTAGGAACCGATTAACATGACCTTCCCCCAAGCTGCATCTGCAAGCGCTGCTATAATAACCAGTTATCAAAAATAGAACATCCAAGCGTAGCTTCCACTGTTTAAAAGGTTTACATTGCAAGCTGGTTAAAACACTGGTATATGTTATTTTATCTGCTTGGCCTTTGCAGCTACATTTTGATGGACTCCCAAACCAGGGGAGAAGACTTTACCTCATATATATGCTAATTGTATGACCTCAAATCCCTATCTGTAACAATAAGATCTCCATAGTATTTTTGTCCTTCAGACATACTGCCACTTGATGGCACCAAAGAACACAGAAAAATCTTCAGCTCAGAGTGGGTTGCTATTGGGGCTAGGTTAGGAATCAACTATCACTTCTGTTACCCTGCATCAATGTTAAAATAGATGCATTATAATTTCAGTTATATTGACAATCTATTGACAATTGGAAGCAATTTTTATTTTCTGGTTTTCAAGCCCACAAGGTAACAATCTTAGGGACATCGGCCTGCTATTAACCCAAATTTTGGGTCATGTTGAAAAGTTACATTAATGCATAAAAGATCTCGAGGCTGGGTGAAACAGATCACAGTATTTCAGGACCGACACGTCAGAAAGTTTTTCTTTTTCCTAACCTCCGTCTCCTGACCTCTCTTAATTCAATATTCAGGCGGCTTCTCTGTGATGTGAAACAGATGAAGGACCGGATTTTAAAAATTCCCAGCAACTTTTGTGTGACAATTTGTGCTTGCAAAAGTGAAATGCAAGTGCAATTTACACCTGCAATTCGACTGCAAGTGAAAAATTGCAGATTTACATCTCATTAATTACCTGCAGGTGTAAATCAGGTGCTTAGAGGTGCTGGTCATTTGATTTGTGACACCCTCAAACAGGGGTCTCAGCCTTTTGAAAGTATCAGTCTTCTGAAAATCTAATCCTAAATCAGTTTGGGGAGAAACATCACTTCCCATGCAAAAAACTACATGAAACGGTTGAGGAAACTCCTTGAGGTTCTTCTTGTGGAGATTCTTTTGGGTTAGGGCCTTGCAACCCAACCTGAACCTGATGGGACCTGACTAAAAGTGTTGGGTTCAGGTCAGGTCAAGGCTGAAACCCCCCCAGCCCTCTCGAGCTTGGGTTGTGTCTGATCATCTCCTCCTGCCTGTGTGGTGGGTTGGGGTAGGGTGGCTGCAGCTGCATGCCCTGCTCTTGCCGGCCACTGCCAACTCACTACACTCTGTGTGCACTGCGGAGTGAGTGTGCTGACAAGTCAGGGGGCCTGGGGATCAAGAAGCCCCTAGGCCAAGTCCCAAGGATGAAGCGGTGGTGGCGATACAGTGGGAAGTGTTGGGGTCAAAATGATTCAACAACACTCTCTGATTGAGTCTGGGTCACCTGGTGCTCAGCTTGGGCATAAAATTAGGCCCAAACAGACCTCTGTTTTGGATTCTTCTGAGGTGTTCTTCCTGGGAGGGGAAGGCCAGAGGTGTGGTTGCTTATATTTCTCCCTGCAGCAGGTGGACAGGGAGAGATGAGGAATGGGTGGAGCACCTGAGCTGGTGTTGGAAGGGTGATGTAATCTATTCATGGTATGAGTCAGTGGCAAATTACCTCAGGAGCAAGGGGCAAGTGGGGGAAGAAACTGTGTACCCCAGAGGCACTTCTTCCCTGTGTTGTTCGTAAGGCAATGCAGCTATGTGCTATCCCCTACACAAGGCTTATGGTAAAGCCACATATTCTAGCCCTGAGCAAATAATTTGTAGGGAATATTTTACTGCATGAAATTAGCTCTCTTTCTGCATGTGGAATGCCCATGAGCAGATTACAATTCTCTCAGGTTTACAGGTTATTCAAATGTGCTCAATGGCATTTTTTCCCAACTTTTTGTTATAAATTGAGCACAGACAGTTCAGTGCAAGTATCTGATACTTAGTGTCCCAAATTTCAACTGTGTGTTGGCCAGCTAGCTGGCTCCCAGCAGGTATTTCTAGGGCACCCACCATCTTAGTATCCAAACATCCCTCCCATTCTAGGATTTCAAAATGCTTTACGTTGCTATATGGTAGACAATAGTAGCAATATTTCTTCTTATTAATTATCTGCATTGTGGTCACACCACCCACTCATAGACCAGGGTCCATTATGCTAAGCACTCTTTAAACACCTAACAACATCTCCTGACTTCTAGTCGTGGGCCTTAACATAAGGCCTGTCTTCTCCTAAAACTGACTTGGTTCTGCATGGTTGGATGCCAGTAACTCTTTTCATGCTTTGCTAACATTATTGTTTCTATACAGCTAGATTGTGACTTGGACTGCACACACACACACACACACACACACAAGAATAAAGTACAGAGCCAGTTTTAATGCCCCCTGCTCCTGACCCTCTCTCTGGCATGGTGGGCTTTTCAGGGGAGAGCCACCCTGACCTGCTGCCACCCCACCCTCCCTTTTGGGGCATGCCCACAGCCCAACTCCGTCCAGGGCTACTGCAGAGGTCACAGTGAACTAGCAGAGCTGGCTCTGCCCTGATGTTCAGAAGAGCCCTGTGCCAGCAGCATTCGGCCTAGCTCTTTGCAAAGGGGCTACAAAGTTCTGAGTGGTTGCTGGTGTGATGGGCTTCCCCAGGGTGCAACCTGGAACTGGGATACCGCCGGGCCCTCTGACTCATCAGCCTGGGCTCCCTCTTACACTGTCTTGCTATGACAAGCTGCAGACCGCTCCCGGTCCTGCACTTTCACAAACCTTTACACAGGAAGGGACACACCCAGCTGCTGTTACATGAAGGCTTTCCCCCGGCCCCCAGTTCCACAGTCTAGGACCCCAGAGCTGTACTGTCTTGCCCTGGTCAAAAGCCTGATGAATAAGTTTATTTCCCAGTCTGCCCCTCCCTCAATGTGGAGAGAACAATTTTTGTTCCTGAGCAGATTCCCCAAGCACTCCTAGCAAAACACACTGTTTTAGGTAAAACATATAAAACAAATATCTTAACTACAGAAAGATAGATTTTAAGTGATTATAAGTAGTGAGCATACAGATCAGAGCAGATTACCCAAAGAAATAAAACAAAACACAATCTAAGCTTTATAAACTAGTTAAGAGTTGAATCAAGTTGTGTCTCACCCTGTTAGCTGGTAAAGCAGGTTATTGCTTTTACATACACAGGCAGGAATTCTTCTGTTTTGCCTGGGACCCTGCTTCCCCAGCTCAGTCTTTATTCTTCAGGTGTTGTGTTGCAGGGGGAGTGAGGCCTCGTGGTGATGTTACTTCCCCCTTTTATAGCTTCTTCCATGTGGAGGGAACTTCTTTGTTTCAAGCCAAGCCCCCAGCAGTTTGTGGAAAAGTACAAGCAACAAGATGGAGTCCAGTATCACATGATTTAGTCACATGCCCTTGCATGCTTCAATGAGTCATGGCAGCCATTATACATATTTTGGCTGAAGCGTCCACAGGAAAGCTTATCAGGCGAGGCTAAACTTTTCCCATGGCCCACTGTTTTCACTGATGAGCCGTTATCTCGGGTAGTCCCTTCACAATGTGCTGGCTAGACTGGATGTAAACTACTTTGTGGGTGTTACCCAGGAGCAAACACATTTGAAATATAGATGCATAGTCAATATTCATAACTCCAGATAGAAAAATGATACATGCATACAAATAAGATAATCGTATTCAGCAAACCATAACTTTTCCATTGACACTTCACATGCCATATCTTGAACAAGATGAGTCATAATTATATTATAATCATATCACGATGGTGAATCTGGGGTGCAGAGTGTTACTTTGGGGCACAAAGTGTCACAGCTGGGATGGAATTTTTATGGTTGTTGATCATGCTCAGCACCTCCCAGGAAGTGCACATGATATCATAGATGTGGGCTCCCATGGATTAAATCCCTCTTTATCATTGTTATTATCATCATTAGAAAGACAAGGTGGGTGAGGTAATGTCTTTTATTGGACCTTCTGTGGTGAAAGAGCTCTTCTTCAGATCTGGGAAAGGTACTCAGAGTTTCAAAGCTAAATACAAGGTGGAACAGATTGTTTAGTGTAAGCAGTTAACACATATTTCAAGGGACCATTCAAGGTGAAGTGGCCGATTATGCCCTAATAACAGCTATGTGGGTGAAACCAGACAATCATTACACTCTCAAATGAACTCACACAGAAAAATGATAAAAGAGAAAAACACCCTATCACCTGTGGGTGAACACTTTTCAGAAAGTGATCCCTGCATAGCTGACCTCTCAGTCCTCATCCTCAAAGGAAACCTGCACAACACCTTCAAAAGACGCTGCTGAGAACTTAAATTCATAACTTTGCTAGACACTAAAAATCATGGACTGAATAGAGACACTGGATCTATGGCTTATTACAGCAATCTATGACCCACTAATCACTACACGCAGCTGTTTTTTCCTCCCTTCTTCTTTCCTCCTTATGACTGGAGAGTTGTTCACTGGCCTTTTTACCTTGAATGGTCCCTTGGAATATGTGTTAACAACTTATGATAAACAAGCTGTTCTACCTTGTATTTAGCTGTGACACTCTGAGGGCTTGTCTACACTTAAAACAATACAGTGCCACAGCTGCGCCACTGTAGCACTTCAGTGTAGACACTGCCTATGCCAATGGACTGGGTTGCCCCTTCAGCATAGGTCATCCACTTCCCCAAGAAGTGGTAGCTAGGTTGATGGAAAAATTCTTCCATTGACCTAGGGCTGTCTAGATTGGGACTTACGTTGGCTTAACTACGCCACTTGGGGTGTGGATTTTTCACATCCCTGAGCAACATAGTTAAACTGACCTAATTTTGTAGTGTAGACCAGGCCTCAATACATGTCCCAGACCTGAAGAAGAGCTCTGTGTAGCTCGAAAGCTTGTCTCTCTCACCAACAGAAGTTGATCCAATTAATGATACTACCTCACCCCCCTTGTCCATCTAATATCCTGGGACCAACACAGCTAAAACAAGACTGCATACTGTATCATTATTCAAGTTCTTCAAAGATCTTACCAGAGTCCTCTAGCAAAGAGAAGGAAGTGCTATTTCTAATGTAAAAAGCAAATAGAAAATCAGGCTTTCCTTTTTTGAATTATATGGAATTGGAAAATACTAATAATGAATAATATAGTAAATAGAATGTGCATCTAAACATAATAAAAAGTAACATTCATTTAATGAGTCAGATCTCAATTATATTGGTGTAAATCTGGAGTAAAATTACTCCAGATTTACAGTATACTGGTGTAACTGAGATCAGAATCTAACTCACAGTCCCCTTATGGAGGGATGTATGTAGTGGAACTGCAAATACATTACCATAATTAGTACCAAAATTCCAAAACAACCCTGTTCCATTTTAGGATGGGCTGAGTACTAATTTAGGGCCGAATCCTGCAATCATTTTCATACCCTTACTAACACTTATTAGTGTTTTACTCTGACCCTGATGCTGCAAAACACTTACTCATGGCCTGAAAGTTACGTAAACGCTTGACCCCCCATTCCCATTCAGCAAACCACTTAAGCATGTACTCAACTTTAAACACACGCTTAGGTACCATTGATTTCTATGGGATTTAACCATGTTTAACCATCAGTGAAGCACGTGCTTAAGTGTTCTGCTGAGTCAGAGCCCCTGTGAGTAATCTCATTGACTTCAGCAGGGCTATTTGTAGGTTAAGGTTTTATTCATCATGAATAAGGGGATCCGAATCTTGAAATTCAGAGAGCTTAAGTGGTGCACAGGAGTACTACTGTCCTGCAAAGGGATGAATTGCTATTAAGAGTAGTGCTTACTATTGAGAGCAACCCCATGAGGTAAAGTTACTTACATTTATAGGATTTCTCAGAATCAGGCTCTTATTCTGTATCTTAAGTTGTTTGAGTGTAACAGTGACATCTGCTGGCTAAGCTATTGCACACAGAGCTTAGTTCATGTTGTAGCTAAACTGGTAGTGCTCTAGTGAAAACAATTGGCGGTCCCTGACTTAAACCTTCAAATCCCAGGACTTGCCATTCATTGCAGCCTCACCAGGGGGGTTTTGATTGAATCGCAGTCCTTGAAATCAGCAGGCTTATCAATTCCAGTCTCCTGTAAAATCAAAAGATCAAAAAATCCTTCAAACCAGAGTAAAAAATCGTTGGCCAGTAACGAGTAACAGCAAACCAATCCCTTATAGACTTTTCTTTGCTCAGGGATACTGTAACACAGAATATTTGCTAGAGTTAGGCATCCCAGTTCTCAAAAATATTACTCCTTTTCAGTGTATTGGATTGATTTTATGAGGGAGATGATCATGGAAATAGATCCATCCTGATTCTTCTTCAAACACCTTAACATGAGCCTTGAGCACTCCTTTCCCACTCTCTGCAGTACAGTGAAGGGCAGTGGTAGGAACTCAGACACCGTTGAACGATTTTCACCCCTTGATCCTTGGATGTATTTTCAGTGTACTTCTGTTGTCCCTAGTAGCTGCTGCTAGGAGCATAATATGCCTGCATAGCAATTACTCACCATTGTGTGTGAGGAGTTCACAATCCATCTCAAAGCTTTTAAAAATGGGACCCACATCACGCATCAGTGCTGCTATAATCTGGCACAATTTAAATAGGTTCTAATTGAGTAGTTTCACATTAAATAATCAATAACAATACTGAGAAAAAAGACAAATGTGTTTTTTAAAAAGCATATAGCTAAATCACATTTTGTCTAATTAAAGCACACCAAACCCTTTGTATCACAGATTATTTATTAATTATTATTATTATGGTAGTGTCTAGAGGTCCTATTCTGAAGCTTTGTGCTGTAGAAACACAGGCCACAAGCCTACAGCCTTAATCCTGCAAAGCATTACACACATGCTGAACTTTAACCATGTGAGTAGTTCTGCTGAATTCATTGGGACTACAGATCTAGTTAAAGTTAACTGTGTAAGTAAGACCAATGTTCCTTTCCTGTCTTATTAAAATACTAATGGAGATATAACAAGGAATCAAGATATGGCTGGTCCAGACAGGAACCCCACAATGAATTACAGTCTTTGTCCTGGTTTTAAACAGGTTACATTCAGGAGCGCCGCCAGCTTTTCCGAGGCGGCGGAAGGTCCCACCCCGAAATGCCGCCCCCCACAGAGCAGCGGAAGGTCCCGCCCCCCAAATTGTAGCGCCCTAGGCAACCTCCTAGGTCGCCTAATGGGTTGCGCCAGCCCTGGCTACATTGCTACACTGTGGAAGTTTCATTCTTCTTTATGACCCTGATCAGCAGATGCTTTATGGTTAAGCATGTGCCTAGAGTCTTTGCAAGATTGGGACTTAACTAACTAAGGGCTCATTCTTCCAAACATGTACACTCACAAGCGTCTTTACTCTTGTGTGTGTTTAAAGATTGAGTTCTAATTCTTTCGAACTAGCCTGTACTTTATCTATATTTTTCTTACCAGTCCTTCTCGGAAAATTTCTGTTTTGTGGTTCCCCAAAGATAGTATTGTCTTCAGAAGTACTGGGTCCAGTTCCCTACTTGGCTCTAGACTTCCTGTTTGATGCTGGCAAGCTGCTTAGTCTCTCTGTGCCTCAGTTTCCCATCTGTAAAATGGGGATAACAGCAGTATTGTGAGGATAAATATATTAAAGCAGTGGTGGGCAACCTGCGGCCCACAGGCCGCACGCGGCCCGTCAGGGTAATCCACTGGTGGGCCGCAAGACAGTTTGTTTACATTGACCGTCCGCAGGCACGGCTGCCCGCAGCTCCCAGTGTCCGCGGTTCGCCGTCCCTGGCCAATGAGAGCTGTGGGAAGTGGCGTGGGCCGCAGGGACGTGCTGGCCACCGCTTCCCGCAGCTCCCATTGGCTGTGGGCCGCAGGTTGCCCACCACCGCATTAAAGAGTTGTGAGGCTCTTGGATACTACAGGGATGAGGGCCAAAGAAGTACCAGAAATAGATGAGCAAAGTTTCCTAGTTTAATATTTATTTTCATTCAAGCAGGTTTGAATAATAACAGCAACAACCTGGGATGATTATCAGAGAGAAGAGCCAATTCCAGTGCTTATTGACAGGCTGGATTTATTTATTTATTTATTTGCTCAGCCACTGAGGGGCTGAAGGTAGGGTGCCGAAAACATGTCCCCACCCTGGACAGAGCAAAACGGCTAGGGCTGATCACTGTCCTTTACTGACAAGTGAATGTTTTTAAGAGCCAGAGAGATAATCTTAGTGCTGGAAAATGTTTCTCTGGAAGCCAAATTATATCAGTACGTATTAATTTTTATGCACTCATTCACGATTAAAAATACTCCAGCAAACATTTTAAACAAGTTGGCTGGGTTTGATCCTTACCTGGGAGCTGTTGGTAGTTGATCTATAAGATTCCCCTGTAAGAACAATACTAGTAAAATGTAATACAGATTTAATTCAAATTACACATTTTAGACACTGATGAAAACTGTGAAATCTTTAAATCTCACAGAAGTCCTTCAACTTGATTTTTTAAAATCAATTATGTGATTATTGGATAAATAAACTATGTGATTGTTCAGCACATAAACACCCTTTGTTAAATGTGTCCGTCAATAGACAATTCATATAAATGATACTAACTATCATCAAAGGAGTAATAACGCCTTTATTGATGAATAAATCTCTAAAAGACAGATCAAATGGAGGTTAACTAGCCATGCATGACATTAGCAGGAATTAGGCTGAAAAGAGCCTCGCGGGCATGCTAGCATACTGCACCTGGGTGGGGGAGCTATGTGGACTAAGTTTCATGTCAAGACCTGCAAGGTCAAAAATGTAACACCTGTAAAGACCATACTGATTCCTTTACATTTCACCAGTTTATTAACACTTTGCATTTCGGTAGCACCTTTCATGTGGGGATCTCACAAGGGCTTTTCATACGTTTAATCTGGAAGCCTTGCTACATCTCTCTGAGGTTGGTAGATGGGGAAACAGAGGCACAGAGCAATTCCAAGCAAGATTCTGAGACCCTCACTCATCTTGAGTCTGATCTCCCTACATAAATAGTCCCAGTGAAGCTAAAAAAAAAAAAAAAAAAAAGATTATATATATATATATGGAGCAAGACTGACTTGGAATAAAACAAGAGGAAAGGTCAGTCCCTATCTCCCTGTGACAGTGATAAGGTACATAAAAAGGAGCTAATTTGGAAACTTTTACTGGAGAATTACTATCTGCTTCAGTGGCCATTGAACAGATAATGTTGGGATGTATTATAAACCAGCCAGGTTTCCGTTTCTGATTTAAGTAGGTATTTCCCAAGTATCTACGATAACAATGTGCCTAGTGAAAGCCAAGGTAGAAATGTATCTCTTTGTGCTAGGTTGTCTGTCTGCATTTTTAGTGTCAGTTTAGGCTGGGATTTTCAAAAGGAGCCTAAGGAAATTCCATGCCCAAATCCCAATGAAACTCGGCAGGAAATCATGGAAGATGCCATACTGATAGTCCTGGAAACTGATGTGCCACATGTAGTCACAAACCGAGTACAGCAGGCAAAATTTCCCTTCCCTGCTCCCTGCCAGTGCACCTCTGTCCTGTTCCAGAAGGACAACATCTAGATGTCGGGTGTAGTTTATTCATTCCTTGAGCTGTCTGCTGAGGAAACCAATGTCAAATTGTGACACTGGATTTTGTGATGTGGACACATGTTCACTGAGAAGTGGATGGAGACCACCGAACAGTGGGGACATGGCAACAAAGTCCAGTCACTGCACTGACCCTGAGCAGGCTCAAACCAGTGGTTTAGCGGTACAAAGCTCCATAATACATTACCAATCCATTAAGTCAGCTGGTCTCCAGTTTGTGCTCCAAAATGTATTTAAGGTGTGACTTTGCGTGGTTTTGCAGCTATCTTGGCTTTAGACCCCCCAATAATTTTCTCTTCATTGTGGATTACTATGGGTGAGGTATTTCTATCTTCAATATAAGACTATGTTTCTCAATTGTCAATGTGCAATATGCCTCTGTAACTTTTCCTGTTCTTACGATAATGTGATTAGTGCAGACAAATCTCCTTTCTCTGAAACGGGCCAGCCATATATGAAAGCCAAATACACTAGCTGGCCCCTTTCTAAAATATAAAAATGTCTTTTGCCAAAGAGAAAATGAACCCAGTGGGAGAGGAGCAGTGCTTTCAGCAATATAACTACCTTCTCCCAACTACCTGGTTTTCATTTCACTTCCTGCTACCTCAATCTGGGTGTCAAAGTTAGGGCTAGTTGGTTCAGGTAATGAAAGATAATGCTTTTCATCCCTGAGTTGCTTGTAGTAAATGAAACTTGTTACCATCTGATGCACGTTCGGTAGCTAATACGAAATGAAGCCAGTCCTAGTCCAGTTTCCAGGAGATCGGTGTCCACCCCACATAAACCACAACATTAACTGGCAGTCTTGTTGGCTGTCTTAGCAGAGAGGTCAAGGACTGAATAATCATGATGAATGATCAAATCTTTTACCCCTAAGGATGGTTTCTCTAGGTCAAAGTTTAAGGACATTAGCAGGACAGCAAGCCAAATGTTCCTGTCACTAACATCAGTGCAACATGGCTATCTAGTTAAGGTACTTACCTGTCCCCATTACTGTAGTACCAGAGCATTTCACAGTCTTTAATGCATTTATCCTCACAACACCCACGTGAGATAGGGAAGTGCTATTATCCCCATTTCACAGATGGGGAACTGAGGCAGAGAGTGACTTGCCCAGTGTCATACAGGAAGTCTGTATCAGAGCAGGAAATTGAACTCATTTTTCCAGACTTCAAGGCAGACACCCTGACCACTAGATCATCCTTCCTCTCTGGAAGCCATTGAATTCCAAGTCAGCATTAAGAAACCCATGCAGAATAATTTGCTCACTGAATTTAATCCTTTATTTCTGTTCACAAATTATCAATGAACAAATAGATTTATTTGTACGTTATTCAGAATTGACTCTGCTTGTACTTGGCATCCACACTTTTGCAACACAGAAGTACACAGAAAGGGATATACCATGGAGGCTGTTTTCTGCTCTATCTTAGATGCAAGCTACGGCTTGGGCTTGTGACTATAGCTAGCTTGGATCGTGTATGGATATGATGATAGTAAAATCTTGATATCTATTCTCCTGAGATTTCAACCCCAAATTATGGAAATATCATTAGCTTTCTGCCAGCTTGCATGGTGGAAATCTCTGAAAAAGACCTACTCCCATGAAATCTCACACAACAGTTGAATCTGAGCTTAGTCTGGAAAACAGGGATCTAACCTGAACCAAAAACCAAAGGGGTAGGATCCTGAGATTTGAATCTATATTCTCCTGAAATTCAAAGCTGGTTACATTTCAGGTCTTGATTCATCTCTTGTTCCAAGGCTCATGATTATTATTATTATGGAGTAGGCTATAGTGATTTTATGTAAATTAACAGCCTGCAAACTTGCAAACCATGTGGAATTAAACCATATGATACAATGCTGTGGCTTTTCCCGACCGATTAACATAGACAACGTTTTGTATTCCCTTATGGGCTGCTTTGAGGACAATTAGTTAAATCCACTGCTCTAATCATGTGGATTTGTTTAGGAGCAAGGCAGCCTCATAATATAAAATGCCTATTTCAGTTTGAACAAGCAGATTTATTGACGCTTTTACGTGCACTCTATAGCTACCGCCTGCAAAATTAAAATCCATCTAAAGTCAAGAGCAAATACATGCAAACTAAACACTATAAGAACAATAATAGCACTAACACTTGCTGCAGAATAATGTCAGGCATACAGCAAGTGTAATATTTGATTATCATTCATAGTAAAATAAACTAATAATATGTTTCACGGAGGGCCAGACTATGATAGCCGTACATAGCGGAGTAAGGCTTCAGTTGTTCAAAGACTCTTGTAGGAGCTACTTTTTTGCACTGTGAATGGTCCCATTTAAGTCAGTGTGACTAATCACAGTGCATAACATTATACACATGTGCAAGTCTTTGCAGGATGAAGGCCTAAAGGTAGTACCCAACATGAGCAGGGTATCAGAACCTGGCTCCTATAGCACCTTTATTCTCCAGCCTTGAAGCATAAACTATGCATTAAAACAACTATGTCACATAGGTATCCTTATATCCATATTATAGAGGGTAAACTGAGGCACGGGCAAGTTACAACTTGTCCTAGATCATTCAGAGAGTCAATGGCAGAGTTGGAGTCCACTTCCTGACCTCTACTATAACCAGTTTCTCCCTCACTTGTTATACTAACTCAGCACAACTTCCCATTGAATTATACTGTATGAAACTTCCCATTCAATGCTACAGCAGGATACTTCGTTTGGTCTGATTAAATACAAAGGAACAGTATCTAATCCCCAAATTTAGAATGTTGACTACTTCCTAATTATATCATATGAAAACTTAATTTCCTCTCTCTATATACCAGCTTAAAATAGATCATGCAAAATTTACCATTTTGATACCATAGTTAACATTCAGTAACCAGACGAAAACCTTGGTTACTTCCTTCCCTTCTTCTAAACAAACCTAACCTTTTAAGTGACAAATGATTATACAGTGTTTATTATTGTTCTATTAATTTACCAATTAGTTGCTTAGCAAGTGAATGGCACCTTCCTATTTCAATAAAAGAAATATAAGATAGTTATATCAAGTTACTTGCTATCTAAGGGACCTCAAAACACTTGTAGAACAGAAAACAATTCACCCTGCCTAACACAGGAGGGCACTTGAAAAATATGGGGTATTTAATAATAATAATAATAATAATAATATAATATATGGAGATATACCCATCTCCTAGAACTGGAAGGGACCCTGAAAGGTCATTGAGTCCAGCCCCCTGCCTTCACTAGCAGGACCAAGTACTGATTTTTGCCCCAGATCCCTAAGTGGCCCCCTCAAGGATTGACTCACAACTGTAGGTTTAGCAGGCCAATGCTCAAACCACTAAGCTATCCCTCCCCCGCTAATGTTTTTAGTCCTTTCAATATTGACAAACACATCAGGTCAAACCCTTATCCCTGTCACATAAGTGTAAATCCAGATTAAATTCACTGGTCTAAACTCTGCTTCCATTAACACTAATATAAATGCAGAGTAACTCCATCAGAAGCCTGATCCATTTATCAGGACGTAGGAGCCAGACTTCTAAAGATATTTAGGCACCTAAAGGTGGAGATAGGCCTAGTGGGATTTTCAAAAGCGTCTAGGCACCCAACTCCCATCGATTTCCTAAATACCTTTAAAAATCTGACCATAGGTGATTTAGTGCTAAACTAATCTGGTCCCTTTGGGAGGTCTCAATTTAAATCCTGAAAATGGACCTGATGGTTGTTAAATCCTAACCCCTGGTGGACAATAATCCACAGCAGCCAATCAGGCACAGACCCTACACATAGGGCCCATACACGTTGAGCAAGGTGGTATGTTCATGTAGACCATGATCCTACAAACACTTATGCACACGCTCAACTTTAAACATGTCCATGAGAGCAAGTTCAGGACCACAGTCCCTCTTCGGACCAGATCCACACTTTAAAGTGTTGCTAATACTGCTGCTGGCCTTCCCCCTTGATTTATCTTCTCCTGTGCACCACATCCTGAACCATGCACTTCCGTGTGCAGTCAGTCTCATCCTTGCTGCCCCAGTAGTTTGTCTCTTATTCCTTTATTTGGTCCTGTTGCCATAAGTAATGCGTGAGAACACCTAGACTCACTCATTTTCTTCTTCTTACAGTTCCATGACTTAGGCCCAACATGACAAATTGTTGCTTTGAGTAAAAATATTCATACTTGATACTAGTGCTTTTCATCACCAAAGCACTGAACTGTCTTATATTTATTTTATTGAAATAGGATGGTGCGATTCACTTGGTAGGCAACTTGTGGGTAAATTAATAGAACAATAATAAATAACTGTCTGTTCAGTGCTTTGGTAATGAAAAGCACTAAGTATCAAGTATGAATATTTTTACTCTCACAACATATCTGCAAAGTATTTTGCTTTTCACAAATGGGGAAACTGAGGCAGGGCAGCTGATTGACCTAGCCAAGACCACAAAAGAAGTCAATGCCAGGATTAGAAGTTAGAGATTCCTATTTATTATCCTAATTTAATAACTGAGGCACAGATAGATTTAAGGCCCAAATTTTCAGCTTGGGTGTCTTAAATTAGACATCAGTGGTCTGATTTTCAAAAGCATTGTGAGTAAAGAGTGAAAATACGTAAGGTCACACAATAATAATGGCAGAACCCAGAAATCTTGACTCCCTGCCTTATACTTGTCTACACACACACAAGCTGTACTGTTTACCCACACCAGGATAGTTAAAATGATAAAACCCACCTAGTGTGGTTGCAATTATATTGGTATAAAGGAACCTTATACCATACTATACTTATAAAAGTATAGCTATACCTGTAATGTAGAAGAATAAGATATACCAGTATAAGGTATTTTTATAATGATATAACAGCATCCATACTGGGGATTGTACTGACTGAACTTTTATGGTAGAAAAATTACACCCCTAACTGAAATAGTTAAACAGTATAAAATCTGTATGTAGACAAAGCTACAGTTGAACCAAGGGGTAGTGTTAATGGTACAGAAGCACACAAGTCAGCACAAATGGTTTTGGTGGGAGATTAAACATTTAAGCAAAGCCAGGACTTTTGAGAACAGGAAACACTACTGAGATTGCTTTTTAGCTGAATGAATGTTATTTATACAGCTCAGCAAGAAGCAACTAGATTCAACAAGGCACAACTTAAAGCTGCAGAATCATCAGCTGTGCTATTGCTGACTTACAGTAGGAGTGACGAAGGCCCAGCAGGACTTTCCTGCCTTTGTCCATTCTGTGCTGGTTTTTCTCTCTCTTTGCAGGTTGGGATCTAGGTGACTAATTATTCAAGAGAAGGCTGTGGAAATGGGTGGCAACTAGACTAAAGCCGAGCGAATAATTGATTTTTCAATTCAGCCAAACCGAAAAACAATCTGGAAAAAAAATTGGTTCGGCTTGAACCAAAACTTAATTTTTCCAGTTTTTGTTGCCAAACCAGAAAACAAAAACAACAACAATAAAGCAATGAAAAAAATAACAAAAAAATAATAATTTAGGTTTGACTCAAATCAATTTCTGTGTTTTGTTTCTGTTTTTCATTTCATTTCAGGTCGTTTTGGGGTGTTTTTCACCCTTTTTTTAATTAGCTAAATTTTGAAATGAAATGCCATTTCAAAAGGAAAAGACAAAGTGTTTAGTTTTGAAATGGTTGAAATTAATTGGTTTCAATGATTCCCCCCACTTTTTAAGCCCACACAATTTGCTGAATTCAACCCAAATTTGTGAATAATTTTCCTGTGCCCCCAAAATGCATTTTTCCTGGAAATTTACTATTTGCTAAATAAATAAATAAAATTGCCCGGCTCTATACTGGAGAGCAGATCTAAAAAAGAGAATCATTGCTCAAGGAGGTAATCTGTGTGAGACAGAAGTGAGGTGACTGGACACACACAATGTCAGTATTAAGCATTTCAGTATCATTAGCAAGGAGGTAACATTTGATTTTTTCTGGGCTGCGACTGTCTTAAATCCTTCCTTGCCATTTTTTAGATGTCTTAGGAAATACTCCCTCCAGTACAATCAATGGCAATCTAACACAGATTGACTGATTCCTACCCCTTCAAGGAAGCAAACATGATTTTGAACTAATATAGAAATCAGATAATAAAACCAGTTGGCAACTTACCTCTGAAATTTGCTGTTGAGTAGTTTACAGTCAGTGAAGTGAGATGAACTAAGTTTTGTTTTAGGTTTTTTTTTTTAAATTGAAGTTTGTTAATAAATGCAAATGTTCATAACCTGGGTAAACCCAAAAGGAGTCAGCAAGAAAGTACTGAAAACATCAGTCAGTTAGGAAGCACTGAGATGTTCATACCCTACAAACTACAATTCACCAGAATGCACACAGAGCACTTGGAGTCAAATTATCCCTAGATCCCTTGCATGCCATATTTGCAGAAGTGCCCTGGTTAGCAACAATGCTCACACAATGTATCAGCACCCCGGAGACTCAGCAAATCTGATCCCTGCTGCTGCCTCCTTCTCTCTCCTACCTAGCCCAGACAGGGCCTTTTCTCTTTATTGACTACTATACCTCCAGAACACATCTGAGGTAAAAGATAGTGTGTTTGTACAGCTCCTAGCATCATGGTATCCTGGACCATGTTGGGGTTCCTAGTTGTACCTAGTTGTATTCCTAGCAATTCAAACAATAAATAATAATACTGTGATGGGTGCTATAGAGAAACCTATGTTAGGAAGATAGAATATGGTATATTAAACTCCCCACAGTGCAGAGATATTCCCAATATGTAAGGTACTGACAGGGCAGGTAAAGATGGAATTACAACCATAGCTCATTAGTTCCTGGACTACCCTGTTTTAAGCCTTATACTTAATGATGTTACAGTGCAGTGGTCCTCAGTATAAGATATGTGGGCCCACAACAGTGCTGGGGATCCTTTTGGATGGTCCACTGAATAAAACATTTTGAGAAACAAAGTGTGGAAAGTTTGGAAGGGGAAGACACATGAGTGACTCTTTCACTTATCACTTGGCCTACAGAACAGGAAAGTTGGAGATCCAATGGCTTCATTTATATTATTAGGCCCAAAGGTGCTAAGGTCATGAAAGGTATTATGACTCACCAATATATAAGCACTCAGGATTAAACTCTCTAAAGAAAGAGCTGAAGGTACCCCTTGTAGAACTGCACCCAGACAGTCGTTAAGAGGATTGGGTGGGTAAAGCACCCTTCTTTGTCTGTATGGACACACAAACCTTTTTTGAGTTTCCCCTGCATCAAACAGCAGCTGCACCAAAGGAGGGTGAATGTCCAGGCCCACCCTTTGAGACCCGGTGGTGTAAAACAATCAGCCTTAGATTAGGAGGTTTTCCAGGTGAAAAACCCAGGCAGCAATAGGGGACAAAGTATTATGCAGGAGAGTCCAAGGGCTACAGGGACCAAGAGAGATCTGATTCTTGGTGAAGCATGAAGGGGCATACGAATGTTTAGTGCATCTGGCACGTAAATATCTTGTGACGCCGGCTACAACAGTGCGATGTTCTCATTTTCAGGTGACATTGTAAACAAGAAGTGGGCAGCATTATTTCCTACAAATGTAAATAAACTTGTTTGTCTGAGCGACTGGCTGAACAAGAAGTTGGACTGAGTGGACTTGTAGGCTCTAAAGTTTTACATCGTTTTATTTTTGAATGCAGTTATTTTTTATACATAATTCTACATTTTTAAGTTCAACTTTCACGATAAAGAGATTGCACTACAGTACCTATATTTGGTGAATTGAAAAATAAATCTTTTTTGTTTTTTACAGTGCAAATATTTGTAATAAACAATAAATATAAAGTGAGCATGTACATTTTGTATTTTATGTTGTAATTGAAATCAATATATTTGAAAATGTAGAAAAACATCCAAAATATTTAATACATTTCAATTGTTATTCTGTTCTTTAACAGTGAAATTAAAACTGCCATTAATCACAATTAATTTTTTTAATTGAGATTAATTTTTCTGAGTTAATCGCATGAGTTAACTGCGATTAATTGACATCCATAGAACTAGCACAATACAAGCCCTTTGACAAAAAGCAACCTCATTACCTCATTTGCTGGGAGCCTCTCTCCCTCCGAGTCATGTCGTCCTGTAACTAACCTAGACTGTAAGCTACTCAGTGTAGGAACAGTGGGGTTGACTCTGTTCCAGCCAACCTTCATCCAGTGCAGGAACACAAGGAAAAAAAACACAGGAGCTGCTAAGCCTCTTTTTCACTTCTGGTATTCTCAACCTTGTAGGGAAGCCCCCAGAGTAAGTCAGAGCAGCCTCAGGATTGCTCTAATTTATGCCTTGCTGAAATGGCAGCTGAGGCCCAGAGGGACTGTTGCAGCATCCAAGAATAACCAGTGCACAGCAGTGCTCTGGTCATGTCTCCCTTTACCCTCCCCCCCAAGATGTCACCTAATGTAGGGGCTGAGAAGGGGGGTAGCCCTATACTGCCCGAGTAACCTCCTCACACCACAGGTATCCCCAGGGGGCTGTTTCTGCCCCCTTTACACTGATGAAGTGGAAGAAAGAGGCCAGGCAGGAATAGGGAATTAGCGCCAGGATATTATCCTCATAAAGTGCCATGCAGCCCTACATTATGGTGCTATTTACTATTGATAAATAATAAAATAATAAAACAATAACAATGATTACTAATAAAATAACTAATAATACTATTTTCTTAAGTATCTAATTGCTCTTTTTTTAGTTTCACTTCAGTCTCATTAGGTCAATTTATTGTTCCCACCCTCTCTGAACTAACAACCCTAGGGTTGCTTATGGAATCCTTTCTTTTTAAGCAAACCTGCTGGATCCCCATTTCATTTTACATCCCAGATTTATTTCCACCTGCACTGCACTTTGTGTTGATGTCTATATTCTGCGCTGACGTGAATGACCATGTGTGATTTAGAAACAGTGCAGTCAGGAAACAAATGAAGGGAAAAAAGGGTCATTGGCTGAAGGGGCCCAAGCCAGACCTTCTGAGTCAAATCCCTTTGCGTTCCCAGGAATCAAGGAAATAAGAACTCACCCCACTTTATAGCTTTGTTTTTGGGTCAGAACTTGAACCGAAAGGAGTACAGTTTTTAGTTCTGCTCAGATGCAATTGAAATCCGATGAGGTCATCTGATCTTGTTAGATATGCACTGTTTTGGGTTGAAATCTTACACAGCAAGATGACAGGAAATTATGGTACCAACCCCAAGCGCTATCTCTGATTTGACCTCACCTAATTGCATCACAAGCCCTAACCTAATCCTAAAGCAACTCCATATGCCACCTTCTTGGTCTATCATCGACTGCATTTTACAATAGTTTCCACTTTCCTTTTCAGCTTTATCATTTGCTGGCATGAATCCATCTAAAGAGTAATAATCTCCACTGGAAGCTCTTTATGTTAAAAAATAGCAAAAATAGGATATGTTGTCAGACACCACCGGTGTGGTGCTCTGCTCTGTTTAATGTTGATATCAGTCGGCTGCGTGCATGTGTTCCCTCTGTGTGTTGCAGATCGCTGGCACAGCAGACCCCGAGAGAACCCCGAAAGACCACAGACTCTGATAAGGTACGAAGGCACCTGGCCAGGTTTATTGTCAAACGAAATACAGTCTCTAGCTCCCCGGATCAGATGTCTACAGTTCTGCTAGTACATATGTGCTCCCTGACAATGGACCGGCTCAGTCAGTGGCAGGACTCTCCACCACCTCAGGGATGCATTCTTATACACAGGTACAAACAAGTTACACATCACTCCTGACGTATTGAGGTGCAACCCCCCTATGTAGTAAGGTACAACCCTTCTACGCAGTAAGGTGCCGCCTCTCACCTTGTACATGTTGGTTCGAACAAAACAACTCTATCCATCATATTACCCTTTTGACCCTGTCTTTAGGATGGGTCAGCCTGTTCCTTGTTACCTGTGTAGAATGTGCAAGTATCTGAATGTTCTGATATCTAGTGTCCAGTTCCTTTTAGGTATGTATCTTTTTGCAGCATCAGCCCTTTCCTTGCCAGCTTCTGTGAGCAGGGCCTGCCTCTGGCTCACAGCTTAACTTTGCTTTATGTTAGCAAAGTCTTGACCATTACTTTTGTTCAGGCCTTAGGCTGCATACCGGGCCTCTGATATAACAGTTTATGTTCAGGGCCTATTCTTACTACAGGATAGTTTTAATACACTACACATCTAATGTCCTACTCAACCAGTTTAACAAAATACCAGGTTCTACTCAATGTACGTGAATTAGAAAATCCTTTTCAATTTGGCCATTTCTATTGCCTCTAAATATATATTACCTACATAGAACTCAGCTCCGATGGGACATCCGGGGTGAAATCCTCAATCCACCAAAGTCAATGGCAAAGCTCCTATTGACTTCAGTGGGACCAGTTTTTCAATCTTAGTTTTTAGTGAAGTTCCTACTTTTTCTTAATTTAATGTCTCATCTTCAATACCTCAAATAAGAGCCCCAAAGATGACAACACATTTTTGTTATATATTCAATTAAATAGCTACCACTGGCAAACTCATTCCAACTCTAAATTACGAGAAAGGGATATAAAAATCTATCAGTGAGAACGAACAAATTCTCTGTTGGAGGTTTGACTGGAAAACGAGGGACAGATCCTCAGCTAGCGTATAGCGTCGTTGGAGTCAGCTTTACACCACTTGAGGATCTGTTATTATAAGTTAATGTTGTATCACTACATTGAACATTCGTGCCCAGTTCAGTGAACCATGATGCAAAGTAGCAGAGAGTTTAAATTGGGGATCTCTACTGTTTTTACTTCCCAGACTCAACCTTTTAGACATAGCATCAGCCTTCATAAGGAAACATTGTCTTATTTGGGCAACCTTGTTCTCATTGCCTGCCAACTGCTTTAAGCTAAACAATCAATGCTGTCCTTCTCAACTTTTTCCTTTCCAATTAATTAATTTAAATTGACCATTAAGTCAGCAGAGTTTTTGATTGATATTTTCATTAACAACCCTCTCATGCAGACCTGTCCAACACCTAAGAAATGTATGATAATGTCCAATCTGCATGAAGGGGTCTGAGCGTCTCCCTTCACCTCTCAGTGCTAGTGAGTTATTACTTGAATTGTGCTTGCTGTTTCATTGAGTGTAATTTGAATACAGATTAGCTGCCCCAGTGTTCCAGAGCTTTGGCATTATCATTACTGGGGACAGTAATTTGACTGATGAACACACGGGTTATCACAAGGTCATCACCTTCACAGTATTGGAATGGTCCATCGTCCCAATTTTGGAGGGAAGGAGGCTAAACCTTTCAATAGCAAAATTAAGTCCTGTAAATTAACCTGTCCAATAACTTATTGAATAAATCCTTTACTAATTAAAGAACCAATATGCTTCTTTGTTCTCAGATCTTCAAAGGCTTTATTAAAATCAATGAAGTAATATCAATTTCACATTTTTTTTTTTGGTAACGTGAATTAAGATCCTTCATCCAATTATACACACAATGTTCTATACATGTAAAATGATTTGGAATGTTAAATGGCCAAAGGAAATATATTAGGTTTATCCAATGAAAGCAATTATCTGTCGGCCACTCCTTCTCAAAAGGCATGTTCTTTCTTCATTAGGAGAAGAGTGAAAAAGAACTTCTGCCTTAATGGATTTACAGTTAAACGCAATCAGAAAAGAGAAAAAGTTACTGAAAATTCCTTTCAAACGTACACAAAACCCTATGTAGTGGTTAGCTGAAATATCAGGTAGATTAATTCTGAAATATTGGTAAATTTAACTTATTCCAAGGTTTCACTTTTTTTAAATAAGGTGAAAAATATTGGTAAATGCAAAACAAAAAATTATATAATTTGAGTCAATGTGCAAATGCTGAAGCCTGGGCCACAACAGAGCAGAATCCAAAGACACAAATGGGCTGATGTACTATGCTTTTTCCTATTGGAGCCTAAATTTAAATTAGTATTTGGTCACAAATGAAACGAGTGTGGTAGCCTCAAGCCCATCTCCAGTGGATCTTTATCTAAATCACAAGCCATCAAAACTGGCAATATTTGTTGACTGGAACAGAAGGAGTGCTGTAAGTCCTCATCAAGAGGCGCTGACATGGCTTTGTGGGGAAAACTGCATAATGTCTGACTGCACTAAGTCTGGCTCTAGCTAGATGAATCAGTCTTTCATTTTTATGAGCAATAAAATTCACACTAAAATTGTTTTTAAAGGGTGCAGTTGTGTTCAAGATTTTTTGGGGGAAAATTGATCATTCAAATATTATAACAAAATAATGTTTCATATGTTGTTAATACAAAGCAAAATTTGATTTCAGTATCCTTTGACAAATTTGTTATTTTAAAGGTAAAGTCCTCAAATTAAATTTTGCCATGTCGTACCAAAATTCTGAGAGATAGGATAATGCCAAATATTTTAGACTTCAAATTTATATGTATTTTTTGTAAAGTACAGAGTGGATGGGTTTCAGAACCTGATATGATCACAAATGTTTTACTGGATTTCTTTACAATTAATAAAAACAGGAGTGGATTTTTTTTTTTTGTCCTTTGCATTATCGACACCCAAACATGACAAAATTGTCATTATGAGAAATGAAGATGAGGCTATGCAAAAGTGAAACTCACCAATTAGTGAAGTTGTCTAATGTGAGTTATATGCAAATCAAAGTAAGATATAGTAATAGCATATACAAGAAAATTGGAATTTTAAAATTTGTTTCACGATTCTAAGATGTTATTAGTATCACAAGCATAGAATTTTATGCATGGTTCAGTATAAGGAACATACTTACAAGTCAATCTTGTATCATAAGAAACTGCTCCAGAATATGTCCAACCATTCAGGGTAAAATCTTGGTCACACTGAAGTTAATTGCAAAACTCCCAATGACTTCAATAGGACCAGGATTTCACCCTCTGAGTACAATTCTACTCTGTTTTTATTAGAAGACTACCTTTGTTATGCAACTGATTTTTATTAGTTCTTTGATTGGATCTAAGGGGTTGTTTATGCAAATGTTTATATACATAAGCAAACTTTACTTATGAGTAACATTAAAGATTACACAAATAAAGCTATTCAGGTGCATCTGTGTTAACAAGATAAGAAGGGGTATAGGAGGAAGGTGTGGTTACCTTCCAGGACATGTGCTACTGCACAAGAGCTGGTTGAAAAAAACCAGTCAAACATTTGATGGGATTTTTTGAAATTTTATAGTGGTCTTTCAAAATTTCAAAACCTATTGAAATTCTATCTTTTTTTCCCACTTGAAAAGTTTCATACAGCTGTACAACAATCCGGATTTTTTTAAAAGGCCAAAGAGAATTCTGTTCTTTTCTATTCTATTCAGATTCTTAGTATTTGAGCACCTAGTCACACCAATTAGGACTCAGCTGTTCCAGGCTTCCAGTCTTGGACTTAGGGTATGTCTACACTACGAGAGTACTTCGATTTTAGTTAATTCGACTATGTGGAATCGATATTACAAAGTCGAACGTGTGTGTCCACACTAAGGACAGTAATTCGACTATGTGAGACTTTGTGAGTCCACACTAACGGGGCAAGCGTCGACATTGGAAGCGGTGCACTGTGGGCAGCTATCCCACAGTTCCCGCAGTCCCCGCTGCCCATTGGAATTCTGGGTCGAGCCCCAAATGCCTTCTGGGTAAAAAAATGTGTCGAGGGTGCTTTTGGGTGCCTGTCGTCATCCGTCCGTCACTCCCGCCCTCCCTCCCTCCCTGAAAGCGCCGGCGGGAAATCAGTTCGCGCACTTTTCTGATTACTGACAGCGCGGACGCCACAGCAGTGCGAGCATGGATCCCGCTGCGACCATCGCTGCAGTTGTGGCAGTTCTCAACGCCTCGCAGCTTCTCATCCACCTTTACCAGAGGCAGCTGCAGAGAAATCAGGAGAGGAGGCTACGGCACCACCGTGACGGCATGAAGTCGGACACTAGCTCCGACCTATCAGAAAACATGAGACCCAGCGCCCAGGACATCTCGGTGTCACTGGGTCTTGTGGATACTGTGGAACGGCGATTCTGGGCCCTGGAAACAAGCACGGACTGGTGGGACCGCATAGTGCTGCAGGTCTGGGATGAATCCCAGTGGCTGCGCAACTTTCGCATGCGGAAGGGGACTTTCCTCGAACTGTGTGAGTTGCTGTCCCCTGCCCTGAAGCGAAAGGACACCCGGATGCGAGCAGCCCTGACTGTCCAGAAGCGAGTGGCCATAGCCCTCTGGAAGCTTGCAACGCCAGACAGCTACCGGTCAGTCGCTAACCACTTTGGTGTGGGCAAGTCTACCGTGGGGGTTGCTATCATGCAAGTAGCCAAGGCAATCGTCAAGGTACTGCTATCAAAGGTAGTGACCCTGGGAAACGTGGAGCTCATCATAGATGGCTTTGCCGAGATGGGATTCCTAAACTGCGGTGGGGCTATAGATGGGACTCACATCCCTATCCTGGGACCGGACCACCAGGCCAGCCAGTACATAAACAGAAAGGGATACTTTTCCATGGTGCTGCAAGCACTGGTGGACCATCGGGGACGGTTTACAAATATCAACGTTGGATGGCCTGGCAAGGTTCATGACGCTCGGGTTTTCAGGAACTCTGGTCTGTTTAGACGGCTGCAGGAAGGTCTTTACTTCCCGGACCACAAAGTAACTGTTGGGGATGTGGAGATGCCTACAGTGATCCTCGGGGACCCTGCATACCCGCTAATGCCCTGGCTCATGAAGCCCTACACTGGCGCAGGACTCAGGGAAAGAACTCTTCAACTACCGGCTCAGCAAGTGCAGAATGGTGGTGGAGTGTGCTTTTGGCCGTCTCAAGGGGAGATGGAGAAGCTTACTCACTCACTGTGATCTCAGCGAAACCAATATCCCCATTGTGATAGCTGCTTGCTGTGTGCTCCACAATCTGTGTGAGAGCAAGGGGGAGACCTTTATGGCGTGGTGGGAGGTTGAGGCAAATAGCCTGGCTTCTGATTACGCCCAGCCAGACAGCCGGGCGATTAGAAGATCCCAGCGGAACGCGCTATGCATCAGGGAGGCTTTGAAAGCCAGGTTCCTGACTGAGCAGGGTCTCCAGTGACTGTTTAGTTTGTGGACACAGATGCTGAACCTGCCCCCGTTTCTTTACCCAGTTACTGTTCACTATCCTTCCAAGTTACATACCCCCTTCACCACCTTCCCAACAAATAAAATCTGTTCCGTTTTGTTAATGAACAAGGTTCTCTTTCTTACTGTTTTCGCGGGAATGTTTTAAACCGGGGACGCAGACTGTGGCGGGGGGCGGGTTTAGTGTTTTGATGCAAATGATGCTTCTAAACTCCGGGAATGACAGGCTCCGCAGTGCTGGATTGGTTGTTTCAACGGAGCCTGCCAGCAGTCCTGGGCGGGACTGCGTGTATGTGTCGGCCAAGTGACTTTCTGGCAGGGGGCGGAGGGTTACAGACCCCCTGCTGCGTGGCTCTGTGATCCAGGATAAGGACCGCGGCATAAGATCTCTAACTGCCCTCCCCCGCCACAAAGTCACAGATCAACCCCCCCGCACCCCAGAACATGAAAACCGCCTCCCAGACTGACCAGGGTAACTGGTGACTGCACTGTGTATGTGTCCTGATGCTGGACCTGCCCCCGCCTCTGTAGCCTGCTAAAGGTGACTGTCCTGTCCAAGTAACAAACCCCTTCCCCCCCTTCAGACAGAATCCCCTCTAAAAGACACTCTCGGAAACAGTACTTAACAGAAACAGATGTTTTATTATGAACCGCACATGAAAAGGGGGGGGAGGAAACTTGGACGGGGGCTTGTGTGAGATGGGTAGGAAAGGACTTTTCAAACTTTGTGGAACGAGAGCCTTCTATTGCTGCAGCACTGTGCAGGGGCTGACTGAAAGTTTTAACGGCCCTTGCCGCCCCTCCTTCTTTGGACTTTTGGTGAGGGGGGTGTGGGACTTGGTGGCGGGGGAGGGCGGTTAGAGATAGACAGCAGCAGGGCTCTGTCCTCCTGCCTCCGGTCTTGCAGAACATCCACTAGGCGCCGGAGCGTCTCCGTTTGCTCCCTCATTAGTCCAAGCAGGGTTTGAGTAGCCTGCTGGTCCTCCTGGCGCCACCTCTCCTCCCGTTCCATGACTGCTCGGTGCATTTGTGACAAGTTCTCCCTCCACTGTGTCGTCTGGGCTGCCTGCTCTCGTGAGCAGTCCATAAGTTCATAAAACATGTCCTCACGCGTCTTCTTCTTCCTTCTCCTAATCTGCGCTAGCCTCTGGGAGTGTGATGCCAGGCTGGGTTGGGAGACAGTCGCAGATGTGTCTGTGGGAATGGGAAAAAGGGAGTGAATTCCTGAGACAGATAAATGAAGTTGCTAACAAAGAACATAGTCTTTCTCTGTGAACAACACCATGCACTGCACCTTTCACATGCGCACTCAGGACAAGGTCGAATTTTCGGCCCTCGCCTTCAGTGCCTGGGGTCTTGCAGTTGCGATCAGAGAAGCGTGGCAGGACACCTCTACTTTTGTTGCAGGAAAACATGGTAAGCCGTAGAGTTGTGGCAGCTTAAAAATGTAATAGTAGCACTGGGCTCCTTTCGCACTGAAAGCAAGGCCACTCTCTGCTGGCAGCAATCAGGGAAGCATGAGCTCTGCCCCTGTCCCACCACCTCGCGGCTGTCCCAGGGAAAGATCCCTGTATGCTGCCCCTGTGAGGCCTCCACCGCGTGGCTGTAAAGCAGTCCCAATACTAACATTCCCCTCCCTAATTTAAAGCAGGGCGTCATGTGCGACATAACGCTGATGAGGATCTCGGAGAGCGAGAGGGGACGGATGCTTCGGGAGAGCATGCAGAGGCCAGGGCCGTATGCCGCCATGCTCTGCCGTGCCATGATCCCGGACTACTTAATAGACTCATGGCGTGGGAACGTGTGTTACCACGGTGGACCGAACAAGATCGCCCTGCCACGGAACCTGATGCGCATGCTTGAGCGCTACCTCCAGGAGAGCTATGCTGAGCTATCCCAGGAGGACTCTCTGTCAATTCCCGGGCATATTGACCGTCTTTTCGTTTAACTGCACTAGAAGGGACTACAGAGTGGAGCGTCCTGTGGTGGACTAATCATGAAAATCCGGACATTATTTGATTTTTTATACATAGTTGGGACTAAATAGTTGACTAAGCCAAAGAAATGAACACCCAATTGCTGATATAGTTAATATTCCTGTTTTGTTATAAATAAAAGTTTCTATGTTTACATGAGTGAATGAAAAGCCCATTCTTAACAATATAAATATTCCAGTTATGTTAAAATTAAATGTTTAGATGTTTAAAGCACTCACTGCTTGATCCTTCCCCTGATTCGGTGTCCGGGGTAACGGCTGTGGACGGTTGGTAGGGGATCTCGGTAAGGGTGATGAAGAGCTCCTGGTTGTCGGGGAAATCAGCGGTGCAAGCGCTGTCGACTGCCTCGTCCTCCTCATCTCCTTCCTCATCTTCCCTGTCCGCTAACATTTCCGACGAGGAACCGGCTGTGGACAATATCCCATCCTCAGAGTCCACGGTCACTGGTGGGGTAGTGGTGGCGGCCGCACCTAGGATGGAATGCAGTGCCTCGTAGAAACGTGATGTGTGGGGCTGGGATCCGGAGCGTCGGTTTGCCTCTTTGGTTTTTTGGTAGCCTTGTCTCAGCTCCTTGATTTTCACGCGGCACTGCGTTGCATCCCGGCTGTATCCTCTCTCTGCCATGGCTTTAGAGATCTTCTCGTAGATCTTTGCATTCCTTCTTTTGGAGCGCAGCTCTGAAAGCACGGACTCATCGCCCCACACAGCGATGAGATCCAAGACTTCCCGATCAGTCCATGCTGGGGCCCTCTTTCTATTAGATTGCACGGCCATCTCTGCTGGAGAGCTCTGCATCGTTGCCAGTGCTGCTGAGCTCTCCACGCTGTCCAAACAGAAAATGAGATTCAAACTGCCCAGACAGGAAAAGGAATTCAAATTTTCCCGGGGCTTTTCCTGTGTGGCTGGTCAGAGCATCCGAGCTCGGAGTGCTGTCCAGAGCGTCAACAGAGTGGTGCACTGTGGGATAGCTCCAGGAGCTATTACCGTCGATTTCCATCCACACCTAGCCTAATTTGATATTGCCATTTCGAATTTAGCGCTACTCCTCTCGTTTTCGAGGAGTACAGAAGTCGAATTTAAGAGAGCTCTATGTCGAACTAAATAGCTTCCTGGTGTGGACGGGTGCAGGGTTAATTCGATGTAACGGTGCTAAATTCGACATAAACTCCTAGTGTAGACCAGGCCTTAGATCACTAAACACACCTTCACTAACATTAGCATCCTATGCTGGCCTAAATCCAAAACAAAGAGCTAAAACAGTTGCCTCTTCCATGCCAGACCTAGTTAGGTTATCATTTTCTAGAAAGTAAACAGATCTACTTACTGCCATGAAGGAAGACAGACGGACAGACAGAAAGATCTAAAAAATATTTGCTTTGTGAATGAGTCCGGTCTATGTAAATCAATTAGTCATCAAAACAATTTGACTCTTGGAAAATTGAATCTTCAATTAGATGTTATCTTCCCAATATCCTTTATATCCTCCCTGGATAGAGATAACACTTTTGTTATCTTGCTGAAAATTCACCTCCCCTACTTTAGCAGAAATGATCAACTGATAGTTATAAAACCCTTGATGTTTGTCCTTGGACGAAAGAGGCCCACAGAGACATAAAAACATTAGCAGCCACGGGATGAAACATTAGTTACTACAGCATCAATAGTGAGTTTTTACAACCTGGTTAAAGTGAGTGATTCCAGCCCTTCTGCAGTACCTGTGATTTAGAGACATCTTTGTACTGGAAACTGCTTTTAAACCCCATTTTCTGACAGGACTGGGAAAACAAGTTTTCTTAAAGCTCAGACTAGTCATAATATACCAACCTGCAGACCCTAGCATGCCATCCTACCCTAAAGAAGGAGAGTGACACCAATACCACATAAGGGCCAAATTCACACTCAGTGTACATGGTTGCATGTCCACTGAAGTCAGTGGAATTCCACCCGCTTGCTCTAGTTTTGAATTTGGCTCTTATACAGTATGTCTCAGGCAACTCAGATAAAGGAATAAGCTCTTTTACAATACTGAACGATTAAACTGCTATTCCTTTATATGTTTGCATTCAGCATTTTTTGCATGTCATAGTTTCATATATTTTTAAGATCGGAAGAAACACTATGATCACTCCTGCATTTCAGACTTTATACCAAGCTTACTTTTTGGTATCACATTACCATACACCTTGGTGCTATGTAAAATTAAGTTCAATACCAGTTGGCTTAGTAACCCACAATGCAGCTGTTGCTGCTCACTGTTAGCCCACCGAAGCACAGTGTTATTTCACTGTAATTTTGTCTATGTAAATACTGCAGAAAACTTAAAATGGCCAGATCCTCAGCTGGTGTAAATTGGCATGGCTCCATTGACTTCAGTTGAAACTCAGTGACTTACACCAGCTGCTAATTTAGCCCCAATGGTTTTTCTTCTTCTTCTCTTTCTCTTTAATCTGTTCAGTATGGAAGGAGATGGTGAGTCAGAGTGTATAGATACACTTGGAGCAAATTCTGGAATATGGATTATGCCATGTGAGAACAGACCAGTTGTCTATCAAGTCTGGTATACCAACTTCAACAGTGACCTCTGACTGATGCTTCAATGGAAGGCAATAAACTCCCATAATGCATCTGGCCAGTGTGCAATGCTGCCTGCGTGTGAGGAAAGGAAAGTCCTTTTCACGGTACGTTCAGTAAAGACCATTGAAGTCAATGGAAGTCTTGCATTTGGAACAATTTCAGGATTGAGCCCATGCATGGAACAATTTTGATCCCAGCCTGAAGTTTTGCACCAATGGTCAGCCAACCACTCCATGTACAGAGGGCCCCAGTAGAAAGAAAAGAAAACTGATTCACAGTAAAGTATTAAAAACTAGTGTAGTAAGAGAATAGAAAAAACCCTACTCTCCACTACATTGAGTAGAATTTGTCCTGTATGTAACCTTACTCTAACAGGTTTGTATTTTTATGGACCAAAAGGAAATTATTTATTCTAAATTAAACCTATAACCCAACTGTGAACACTGATGTAAAGTATAATGCCTGAAAACTCAGCTGCATTTAAAGGAAAGATTATGGCTTCTTTAACCTTCAGAAACTATATTCTATTATAAACCCATGTTAGTTACCTGGTGTAAATATACTAAAATCAACATCAGATAAATACAAGATGCATCAAAAGATTTAAGGCACCTGTTGTGTATTTAAAAGAATTATATCTTGTTTATGGTACAGTATAAAATGCACAACTGATTTATATAGCAGCTAGTCTACTGCAGGGGAAATCTCATTTCAATCATAAATGGCAGAATTTGATTTAAGAATTCATTCTTTAATGGGTCTGCAATGTTCAAATTTAAACTCATTCAATTCATCAGCAAAATATTCAATATGGGGCACAGGGAACTCATTTAGGCAAGCAGCGACTTTTAATATAAATTTTCCAGGAGATTTCTTCATCGATTCAGCAGTTTAGTGCAAAATGATTTGTGCGATACATTCTCAAGGATCAATGCAGGCCAAGTCAATGGCTAATATAAAACAATCATCCTACCAAGTACGGAGAATGTGTCAATGAACTTTGACTTCACATTGAACTGCTTTGTTGAAAGGAAGAGGAAGTCTGATAAAAAATAATCATGGCTTTGTTTTTCCATTTACCCATTCTCCTCTATTATTATTTATTTGTATTAAATAGAGCCCAAAGGCCTCATTCATGGTCAGGGCCCATTGTGCTAGGCACTACATAAACATATATGAAGACACCCTTCTTGACCTTAGGAGCTTACATTCTAAGGGCATGTCTACACTTAAAACACTGCATCTGCACAGCTGCACCGATGCATCTGCCCCGCTGTAGCACTAATGAAGACGTTCTAAGCCAATGGGAAAGAGCTCTCTTCTCAGTGTAGGTAATCCACCTCCATGAGAGGCGCTGTCTACATGGGGGGTTAGGTTGGTATAACGACGTCACTGAGGGGTGTGAAAAACCGACGAAATTATATCGATATAGGTCTGTAGTGTAGACCACACATACGTAGTCCCTGATTCTGCAATTGTGAAGGCCATCCTCTCAGCAGACCCACTGGGGGTTGAACTAAGGACCTCCAGAGCTAAAAAGCACAAGCTGTTCATCTTGAACTAAAGAGCCAACATGCTCTAGGTGGGGCTGTAACAGATTCACATCAGCTGTGAATTGGGCACAGAGGGGGACCCATAACACACACTCACCAGTGGGTTACAGAGTGACATCCACATGAGCAGGCCCTTGTGCCCCAGAACAGATCTGTGAAATCAGTGATGCTCCACTTGGGTGCAGAGATACACCTGTGGAATGTCATTGAAGGATCTCAAATATATACAATTTTACATGCAAATATATACATTTGCCATTTTTTCCTGATAATTATAACTATAGGGCCCTATCCAGAACTCACTGAAGTCAGTGTGTGGCTTTCCATTGTCTTCAATGGGATTTGGATCAGGCCCACATATAGTAAGTGGCAACTATCTCCATTTGCCTCTTAAACTACTATTGGCTGGATGAGTTCACATAGCCATTCAGGCACCTCAAGGAGGGATTTGAAAGAGCAAAGGGAACAGACTTATGGACTGAGTCCATGAGGGCTTTCCATGTGTAAAGAGCAGCATGGAAGAAGGGTGTGAAGATACCAGTGTGGGAAATTGACAAACAGGTGGATGAGGCTGGCATCAGCGGAGAAGCAGAGGTCGGAGGAGACAACACGATAAGAGAATAAGAGATGGGAGCAGACAAGAATGGAGGAGCAGAATGGTGAAGGGTCTTGAAGGTGGGGCCCCTATGCTTAGTTTGATGAGGTGAAACGGGGCTCCACATGACCAATACAAAGAGGGGTCCAATGGAATGGGTGAGGAAGATGTTAGCAGCTGCAATGTGATTGGCTTGGAGTGTGGGGGATATGGATGTTAGGGGGACCAGAGAGGAGGCAGTTGTAGTGATCAGGTTAGGGGATGATGGGCAGGAATTTTGGCTGTGTGGAGAGAGAGGAAAGGAAGCATCCTAGGAAGGTTAGGTAGGAGGGAGTGCCAAAGTTTGGATACACCCTGTATGTGCTGAGAGAGAACCCTGGGTGTACACAGAAAAGATGAACCCCAGGTTTTGGGCCTGAGTGACAGGCAGGATCATGGTGTTGCCGTTATCTGTTTGCCAGTCATTCACTGAATTTCCAGTTTCACAGGAAGTTAACATTTTAAAATCCATTCAAGTAGGACCAGCAAAGTGCAGAGTATATAATGACTGCTAAGAATTTCAGAGTGCCCAGTGCATATACTCGAGGCTTATTATATGATCCACATTCCTGCAGGATTGCTGAAAATTAGTCACTGAAATAGGGCAAATATGAACAGAGGGGAATCAAATACTATTCTGGTGTCACTGAAAAGTTGGCCTATGATCTGACCAGCTATGCCAAGGCTAAAGATATCAGACCCACTGGATAACGTTTTCACCCACAATGACAGGATCCTGTGACATTCACAATGATGCTGAGGACATATGATGGTAGCATGTCTCTCAACAGAGATGCGAATAACAATGGAAGTTGATAATATTGTACTGACCATTGTACTGCCATTAAGAGCCTAGGATCAATCTGTTTTCACCCTTTTGTTGCTTCTTAGAAGGCACCATGATTTGGCCCTTCTCCCAAGGAAATGATGAGACAATTGGAGGTTGGAACAGAGGACTTATGTGTACCACAAACTGCCCTCATGGATCATCTCTTCCATTGTAAGGTCACTGACTCCTCTGCAAAGTTTGCAGGGTAAGAGCTCTTTTGAGGAACCCCCTGAACTAAGGACAAATGGTTGTGACACAGTAAATGGAACATCTGGTCCACAAAGATTTGTACATATCTGGGGTCCACATTCTGTTCTGAGCTAGACAGATATGCAATCCTGGTGTCCCATGGCTGTGTCACTCAGCACAGAATTTCACCTGGGGCAGGTTTTGTCCCACGGTTCCAGCCCTTTTTGACAGCTCATGTGGTGCAAAGAGGCCAGAATCTGGCAATGGCTGTCCCGCTGAAAATTCCTCCAGAGGGGGGAAACTCTCATAAAGCCCGTGGAGCTGGCTCCTACACCAACTGCTTACCCCATGCCCCAGCATGGGGACATGTTGGTGAAGGAGGAGGTATGCTGGAGGAAGGGTGGAATACATCTCTGCCCTGAAAATTCTCAGATGGCATATGGCTCCATAGGAACCACAACCAGTCAGTATACGTTAGAGAAGTCTCTAGGCTGCTCTAATTTACACACAGGCATCTGTGGCTTGAGAATCAGGGAACCATAACCTGACAGCCCTTCCTTCCTAAGTGGATCTTGACCCAGGAGATAATCTGCCATTCAGTGGTTAGGTGAAGGTTTTTCCTAGTCAACATCTCACCATAACAGGTGGCGGAGGCCTATCTTTGATTAAGTTAATTCTGTGTGTAGTTTTTAAAACTGTAGCATATAGAAATTGAATAGCATCCCTTTAAATAGTTGGTCATTTATGCACAACAGGTATAGTTGTTCATCATATCCTGCTGAATTACCCTGAGTACAAGTTAGATGCGACCAGCAATTGATTAACCTGGTTTAGATATTGCTTGAGAGACAGTAGTCTCAGTGGGGTTGAGTAAATTCTCACTGGCCTGAATTAGGATGTGACTGGATTTGTTTGTTTTAGGCTCTGGTGCATTTTGGTGTCTACATCCTTCCTTTTTCCAAAGGCATTGTTAAACGTTATATCATTACAATATAAATTACTTTCAGCTCTATTTCACTCTCTTCAAATTCTGATGAGGTGCCACTCTGCTTATTTCTGAAATCAATGACAGAGGAACTGGGCCATTAATTTATTATTTTGGGTTCAGCTGGAAAGTATGAAGAGATTGTCATTTCCTTGAGGTCTCCTGATTTTTAATGAGGTTCCAGCAAACTAATGTATTCACACTATGAGCATGGCCCTTGGTCTGTAGCTGATGTCAAACAAACAGGTGTAAGCCATGATCAGAGCTGGACTTTACAATATTAAATGTCTTCTGATGGTGGCCATTCATTTTGCACCCTGACCCAAATCTGCCTCCAGCATACTTCCTACCTCACCAACATGTCCCCTATGCTAGGGTATGGGATAAGTATTTGGTGTAAGAGCCAGTGCCACAGGCTTTATGTCTGATGAGAGTTGCCCCCTCTGGGGCAATTTTCAGCCAGACAGCGGTTGCCAGATTCTGCCCTCTTTGTACCACATGAGCTGTCAAAAAGGCTGGAACAGTGGGACAGAACCTGCCCCAGGTGAAATTCTGTGCTGAGTGACACAGCCATGGGACACCAGGATTGCATATCTGTCTAGCTCAGATCAGAACTTGGGCTCCAGATAAGATTCCAAGAATGACATTAGGGAAAAATATTTAAAAGTTTCTTAATGGGGGTAAAGGGATAGCTCAGTGGTTTGAGCATTGGCCTGCTAAACTCAGGGTTGTGAGTTCAATCGTTGAGAGGGCCATTTAGGGATGGGGGCAAAAATCTGTATGGGGATTGGTCCTGCTTTGAGCAGGGGGTTGGACTAGATGACCTCCTAAGGTCCCTTCCAACCTTGATATTCTATAATACACCTCTACCCTGATATAATACAAATTCAAATATAACACAGTAAAGCAGTGCTTGGGGGGGAGGGGCAGGGCTTGCACACTCCAGCAGATCAAAGCAAGTTCAATATAACACAGTAAGATTTTTTGGCTCCAGAGGACAGTGTTATATCGGGGTAGAGGTGTATGTACAAATCATTGTGGCCCAGATGTTCCATTTACTGTGTCACAATCATTTGTCCTTGGTTCAGGGGGTTCCTCAAGATCTGACTACTTCACAGGGCTGTATTTGCTGCATTATCCAAAAGACTGAGGCACAGTCTTGTTGCAGCAACATTACAGGTATTGTCTAATCTCTCTAGTTTTGTAGGTTTGCATACCATACCCTTCCCCATAGTATTTGAGAACCTACGGCTTATGGAACCCTATGCACCTTTTCTCACACTAAGGTCTGTGGAAAAAGAGCTGTTGGCAGGGGGAAAGTAACTTAAAAGTCTTACTGGTGCGGGGGCCTGGCTCCAGGCCCCCGGGAGGGGCGGGGTCTCGGACAGAAGGGGCGGGGCTTGGGGTCACCGTCCCCCAGCCAGCCCTCGAGCGCTGCCCAGCCCACGCCGGCCAAGGCTCCGGCGGCAATTTAAATGGCCCAGGGCTCCGGTCGCTGTTGCAGTAGCGGCGGCAGTGGCTGGGAGCCCCAGGCCCTTTTAAATCACTGGGCCCTGGGGCAGCTGCCCCTTTTGCCCCCCCCAGCCGCCCTGGTGGGGGGGAAGGGGCAGCGATGTTAAAGTCGGTTGTGTACGGGCCTGTACCAGCGGCCACTTCTTACCGGTACGCTGTACTGGCCCAATTTCACCTCTGGCTGCTGGTTCCAAAGTCAGTAACAGAAAGTACTGAATTTATGGTTCTTCCCAGAGTGGGTGGCTGCCAGACTTGAGAAGTGTTATGGATTTGGCACCTCTTTTCAAAAGAGTTTGGTAGAGGTGACCGGTGCCTGCTGATAGTGGGGGCAGGAGGGGAGGGCAGAATGAGGGCAGCCGGTTTCAGCAGTGTTACTGAGCATGCTCAGTCCATATGAGCATGCTCAGTACAAGCCAAGTAGCAAATCTGTGGTGGTGGAGGGGGGCACATGACCCTGCATCTCTCCCCCTAGGCATTGCCTCTGTTTAAAGGCCTTATAATTTTGTAAAGGTTTCCCCATTACACGGCAATTAATTTTATTGGTTAACTTGTGCTTACTCCTCCAAGAATCTTAAGCCACAGTTTTCAGTCTTACTTAGCTAAAGTTAGTACCTACAGCCCTCTCTAAAACACCTTGAAGTCAAAGAGAGTCTTCCCATTGACTTCAATAGACTTTGGATCAGACTCCTAAATCCATGTTTAGTCCCCTAATTAAAGTGGCCTGATTTTCAGAGTTACTGAGCACCTGGAGCTCCCATTGGCTCTGAAATTCAGGCTACCTTAATAACGCAATAGGGATTTAAGTGCCTACTTTGAGCCACTCAAGTTTGAAAATTCTAGCCTATGTTTTTAACCCGCACTGTGCATGCTGGCAGTTATTTTGTGAAGTGTCTCAATACCATTGACACAAAGGCAGTGAACAACTAAAATGGATTATTATTGTTACCCTTGTGCTTAGGTTACTTATCAAAACCTCTGAACAATTTCACATGATACTGTGGAAGCCCAGCCAGCTTACATTTACTCAGTTAATTCAGACAGGGGCAGCTGCAAATAGAGATATGAACCCAAATTACTGTATCTTTGCTCCCTGAACAAGTCAATGTATCTGCATTGTTTAAAAAATCTGGATTAGGAAACAAGACAGAAGTCCTACATTTTCACACATGAATTTGAGTGCTTCAATTTTGGGCTGACCAGACTCAGACTTTTTAAGGGTCCTTAATTTTCAGAAGGTGAGTGCTCAGAAATTTAAATGAAGGTGCCTTATGCTGGGCACCCAAACACTGCGGCATCCAAAATTGCTTGCTTTTTTGGAAAATGTAGGCCATAGAATAATCAGAAAGACAAAAAGCAAGAACAACTGCCAGGATTCTGATCCTTGGAGTTTCATTTACATTTTTGGGGGGGAAAGGGGTGCAGGGTTAGCGGCAGGGAGAGAGATCCTTTGATTGACTTAATTTTCCCTTAAAGTTTCTCTAGTCTTGTTACAAATGCCAGTACAAAAGGTTTATGTGCAAACCCCACTCTAATAAAAATCAAAGTCTATATTGATTTAATTTCCAAATTATTAATCAACTTCACAGCTGAACAAAAATATTGTATTGCTCAGCTCAAGCAAATCCTAACATCTTTTCCTCTGGCTATGAGACCAAGAGCTGATGAAGGACAAAAGTTAATATATGTATAGTGTACACTTGAGCTGGGCAGCTCAGAGCTCTTAATGGACAGTGTCATTGCCAAAGACTGACTGAACTGTCCCTACAGCACAGGAAGTTTTGCAGTATTCTAGAGAATGAAATATTCGTCATTTGCTTCCAGTGGGGCAAGGCATTCAAAGCAGATTATGGGTTAGATTGTGTCCCAGTCAAGGCCAGCTCTGGCTTTTTTGCCACCCCAAGCAAAAAAAAAAAAAACCACCTGCGGGGTGGCCGGAGCCAGGGTGCAGGGGGACTCCCTGCGCTGCAGACGTGCCCCAGGCAGCGGAGTGTGCGCCCCGGCTAGCGGGGGGGGTGGGGGGGGGAGAGGGAGGGAGCGGAGAGGGGGGAAGAGAGAAGGGGGGCGGCCAGGGCTTCCTTCAGCGGGGCGCTCACCACGCGGCCCCTCCCGCCGCACCGCCTGCCGGGAGGGCTCCGCGCTGCTCCGGTCGGCGGGGAGGGAAGGACGCAGGCTGCCCTGCCGGGCTTGCTGCAGACCTGGCACCAGCTGGGGCAGACGGAGCGCGCAGCCCGCTCCCAGCAGGGCACTCCCCTCCTCCGCGCCACTGCCCCCTACAGGGTTTGGAGGGAATGCCACCCCTTAGAATCTGCCGCCCCAAGCACGAGCTTGCTCGGCTGGTGCCTGGAGCTGGCCCTGGTCCCAGTGACACAAGGGAGGGCATGTTGGTGAAACAACTTGCCATTCAAACTCTTGCTCTTGTAAGGAGGTGGAGACCTAAGGGGGTGAAAGATCTCCATGTACAGAATGAGGTATCAGTTGCAACAGGAAATTCGATGTTGTAAAAATTCATATCCGTGTTCAGTTCTCCATCCTGAACAGCACACTAAAATGGGTGGGTTGGACAGATCACAGAGGGGGATATCAGTTAGAGGATCATGGTAACAATATCTAGACTTGGATACTAAAACAGGGTTAGAAATATAAACTAGTGGGCAGGGTGCCAAATCACCATGCTAGGTTTTGCTAGATTCAGAATTCTCATATATGTCTATAAACACCACTATGGACAAATCAAGTTTTAACAGCCACACCGGTGCAGCTTCCAGTGAGTTAGTGGAACCCACACACCACTCAAAGGGCAGAATTTCATCCTAAAATTCTATTAGATTGGGAAATAAAGAGCATGAAAGCAAAATGCATGTCAAGGCTTCTTTCTGAACTATGCAAAATGTTGGTAATACCTAAAGTGAAGCTAAATTCACCAGGATTTAATTTTCATTCCAAACTCAGGTCAGGGTTGTCAAATGATTCACAAAAACTTTCCCCAGATAATCAGGTCCAATGTCACACAAACGTGGTCCGATAAATGTTTTCTATCATGTAAAATGTGCCGCTTCAACATTAACCCAGGTGAAATTCTATTGTTTTTACGGAGCTTCCCTTTGGTACCTGGGGTTGCTCAAGCCTCAAATTCAGCTCAGAAATTTGGGTCTTTGTGGAGTAAGAACATAAGAACGTAAGAACGGCCATACTGGGTCAGACCAAAGGTCCATCTAGCCCAGTATCCTGCCTTCTGACAGTGGCCATTGCCAGGTGCCCCAGAGGGAATGAACAGAACAGGTCATCATCAAGTGATCCATCCCGTGACCCATTCCCAGCTTCTGGCAAACAGAAGCTAGATACACCATCCCTGCCCATCCTGGCTAATAGCCATTGATAGACCTATCCTCCATGAACTTATCTAGTTCTTTTTTGAACCCTGTTAAAGCCTTGGTCTTCACAACATCCTCTGCAAGGAGTTCCACAGGTTGACTGTACATTGTGTGAAAAATACTTCCTTTTGTTTGTTTTAAACCTGCTGCCTATTAATTTCATTTGGTGACTCCTAGTTCTTGTGTTATGAGTGGCCACTATTTACTGCTCATTCTGAAAACTGACCATTTATTCCTACCCTTTGTTTACGATCTTTTAATCAGTTACCAATCCATGAGAGGACCTTCCCTCTTATCCCATGACAGCTTACTTTGCTTAAGAGCCTTTGGTGAGGGACCTTGTCAAAGTCTTTCTGAAAATCTAAGTACACTATATCCACTGGATCCCCCTTGTCCACATGCTAGTTGATCTCCTCAAATAATTCTAGTATATTCGTGAGGCATGATTTCCCTTTACAAAAACTAACTTGACTCTTCCCCAACAAATTATGTTCATATATCTGTCTGACAATTTTGTTCTTTACTATAGTTTTAACCAGTTTGCCCAGTACTGAAGTCAGACTTACCGCCCTGTAATTGCCAGGATCACCTCTGGAGCCTGTTTTAAAAAATTGGTGTCACATTAGCTATCCTCCAGTCATTTGGTACAGAAGCTGATTTCAATAATAGGTTACAAACTACAGTTAGTAGTTCTGCAATTTCACATTCGAGTTTCTTCAGAACTCTTGGGTGAATGCCATTTGGTCCTGGTGACCTATTACTTTTTAGTTTATCAATTTGTTCCAAAACCTCCTCTAATGACACCTCAATTTGCAAGAGTTCCTCAGATTTGTCACCTAAAAAGAATGGCTCAGATTTGGGAATTTCCCTCACATCCTCAGCCGTGAAGATTGATGCAAAGAATTCACTTAGTTTCTCCGCAATGGCTTTATTGTCTTTGAGTGCTTCTTTAGCATCTTGATCATCCAGTGGCTCCACTGGTTGTTTAGCAGGCTTCCTGCTTCTGATGTACTTAAAAAAATTTTTGCTATTACTTTGAGTCTTGAGCTAACTGTTCTTCAAATGCTTTCTTGGCCTTCCTAATTATATTTTTTACACTTCATTTGCCAGAGTTTATGCTCCTTTCTATTTTCCTCACTAGAATTTAACTTCCACTTTTTAAAGCATGCCTTTTTGCTTCTTTTACATTGTTGTTTAGCCACGGTGGCCTTTTTTTTTGGTTCTCTTACTATGTTTTTTAATTTGGGGAATACATTTAAGTTGAGCCTCTATTATGGTGTCTTTAAAAAGTTTCCATGCAGCTTGCAGGGATTTCACTTTGGGCACTGCACCTTTTAATTTTGGTGTAGTCTCCCTTTCTGAAATTAAATGCTACAGTGTTGGGCTGCTGTGGCGTTTTCCTTGCCACAGGGATGTTAAATTTAATTATAGTATGGTCACTATTACCAAGCGGTCCAGCTATAGTCACCTCTTGGACCAGATGCTGTGATGCACTTATGACTAAATCAAGAATTGCCTCTCCTCTTGTGGGACTCCAAGAAGCAGTCACTTAAGGTGTCAAGAAACTTTATCTCTGCATCCCATCCTGAGGTGACATGCACCCAGTCAGTATGGGGATAATTGAAATCCCCCATTATTATTATTGAGTTTTTTATTTTAATAGCCTCTCTAATCTCCCTGAGCATTTCACAGTCACTGTCACCATCCTGGTCAGGTGGTCAGTAATATATCCCTCCTGATATATTCTTATTGTTAGAGCATGGAATTACTATCCATAGAGATTCTATGGTACAGTTTGGGTCATTTAAGATTAATTCATTTTGATTCTATGCTTTCTTTCACATATAGTGCCACTCCCCCACCAGCATGACCTGTTCTGTCCCTCCGATATGTTTTGTACCCTGGTATTACTGTGTCCCATTGATTATCCTCATTCCACTAATTTTCTGTGATGCCTATTATATCAATATCCTCATTTAATACGAGGCACTCTAGTTCACCCATCTTATTATTTAGACTTATAGCATTTGTATATAAGCACTATAAAAACTTGTCACTTTTTAGCTGTCTGCCAGTACATGATGTAATAGAATAGGACTCTTTTTCATTTAACTGTTTCTCATCAGATCCTACCTATTTTTTTAATCATTTTTCATTGTCTCCTCCTTACTAGGACATAGAGAATCTCTATTAATAGATCCTCCCCTAAGGGATGTCCGAACCACATGCTCTTCCGCCCCTGTCGGCTTTCCCTCAGCCCTTAGTTTAAAAACTGCTCTATGACCTTTTAATTTTAAATGCCAGCAATCTGGTTCCATTTGGTTTAGTTGGAACCCATCCTTCCAGTATAGGCTCCCTCTTTCCCAAAAGTTTCCCCAGTTCCTAATAAATCTAAACCCCTCTGCTCTACACCATCATTTCATCCACGCATTGAGACCCTGCAGTTCTGCCTAAATGGCCCTGGATGTAGAATTGAAAGCATTTCAGAGAATGCTACCATGAAGGTCCTAGACTTCAATCTCTTATCTAGCAGTCTAAATTTGGCTTCCAGGACCTCTCTCGTATCCTTCCCTATGTCATTGGTACCTACATGTACCACGACCACTGGCTTCTCTCCAGCACTACACATCTGTCTAGATGTCTCGAGAGATCCGCAACCTTTGCACCAGGTAGGCAAGTCACCACGCAGTTCTCCTGGTCATCGCAAACCCAGCTATCTATGTTTCTAATGATCAAATCTCCCATAACTATTGCCTGTCTCTTCCTAATAACTGGAGTTCCCTCCCCCAGAGAGGTATCCTCAGTGCGAGAGGATACCATGACATCATCTGGAAGGAGGGTCCCAACTATGGGATCATTTCCCTCTGCTCCAGTGGGATGTTTTCCTTCCCTGGGACTTTCATCCTCCTCAAGAGCATCAGACCGGGGGTAGGACCGTTCTACTGTGTCCCAGAAAGTCTCATCTATGTACCTCTCTGTCTCCCTTAGCTCCTCCAATTCAGCCACTCTGGTCTCCAAAGCCTGTACATGGTCTTTGAGGAGCTCCTTGCACCGAATGCACACATACTCCACCTGCCCAAAGGGCAGGTAATCATACATGCTGCATTGGGTCCAATAAACTAGATAGCCCCCACTCTGTTGCTGGACTTCTGCCTGTATTCTCTTCTTACTGCTGCAGCTCGGTCCTTTACTCATGTTTTGTTTTTATCAGCATCACATAATCGCTCCTCCTTCACCTGGATAAGTCCCTCGCGAAACTCCCCTGTTAGCCGCTCCTGTTCGCTAGCTCCTCTGGTCACTTAGGAGCAGCTTTTTTAAAGCCCTGGTCTTCCTGAGTAGCCCTGCCCCCTGGTTAAGGGTTGATGGGTGTTAAAAGGCTTAGGGATCAAAGCTTGGTTAAGAAGCTCTGAGCCTTGCCTAGCAGGCCGCTAGGCTCAGCACACATACGGTCAACATACGGTCCCCAAATAAACAGACCACATGGTATATTTCAGTCAAGAAGCAAGCACACCACAAACACACACACTACAGACAACAGACTTATCCCAAGGGCAGAGGTGAAAGTAAGCCAGTCCGGGCCGGTACGCCGTGCCGGACTGGACCGGTTTATCCGGCAGTGATTTAAAGGGCCCAGGGCTCCAGCCGCTGCGGGGAGCCCCGGGCCCTTTAAATCATCGCCGGAGCTCCAGCAGCCGGGCTGGGGTGGGGCCCTTTAAAGCGCTGCCCGAGCCCCACTGCTGGAGCTCCGGCAGCGCTTTAAAGGGCCCGGGGCTCCCCGCAGTAGCAGGAGCCCCAGGCCCTTTAAATCCTTGCCCAAGCCCGGCTGCCGCTACCCCAGCCCGAGCCCGAGCCCTGCCACCCTGGGGTAGCGGCGGCAGGGCTCCCGCGGTGATTTAAAGGGCCCGGAGCCCCGCAGCGGCCAGAGCCCCTGGCCCTTTAATTCGCCCCGGGGCTCCCAGCCGCCTCTGCAGCTGGTAGCTCCGGGGTGATTTAAAGGCCCTGGGGCTCCCAGACACAGCCGGAGCCCCAGGGCCTTTAAATATTGAAAGGCCCCGCCTCTTCCAGTTGAGGCCACACCCCCACGCAGGACTCTGGCTTACCAGTAAGTCCTTTAAGTTACTTTCACCCCTTCCCAAGGGTCACGTAAATCGCTCCTCCTTCACCTGGAGAACTCCCTCACTGCTCTTTGTGGCTAGAGTGGTCTTTGTATTACAGGTGGGCACAGTGCCTAGCATAGTGTGACCTCCAGGCATAACTTTCAATAATAAATAATAATAAGTGAGAGATAAAACCCCTGTGCACTACGAATGAAGAAAGTGTTCTCCAAACCTTAACAAGGTGGAAGCACTGAGTTCTTTACAAGTCGATCCAGCAAAGCATTGACTACTCTGGCCCTGAGCCAGCTCAACATGGAGGCATGGGCTTAACTACAAGCCAATGAGAAGTCACATCGACTTCAAGTGTTTTGCAAGATCAAGCTGCTAATTCCTATATATAATATACTTGGTAAAATTAGCATAATTAATTTGCTGATTAAAGAAATTAATTACCTTTTAGATAAACTCCTGCTCTCCTAGAAAACCGACCAACTTTGTCGGGTGCATTCTGAGATATATATATAGTGTGTGAATATACCTTCTGAAACGGGAGCTAGGAATTTGGCTGTTTGTCCCCTTCTCAGGGCTGGGGCTATGCGGAGTTGCATCACTTCAGGCAGAGCTTTGGAAAGGATTGTGAACCAGCAGGCACAATGCATCCCCCAGCTTTGCCAAGGCGAAGACGGCTGCACTGTTCCTGCTCCCTCCAGAACATCTGGGCACTTTTGTGGGAAGGTGCACTGGGGAGGCGGGGCCTTGTCTCTCAACCTTTTTCAGAGATTTACACTCCCACTGGTGCACTCCCCCAACCTTTCCCTTCTCTCCTCACTGCACCCATGATACCCACTGTAAGGTAGTCAGGGCACTTCTGTTTGACAGGATTATCTTAGCCAATGTCTAATCAATTAAAGGTAGCAACTGTACATTTTAAAAAACACACATCATAGTCAGACACCTCCTGGTGAATGTTTCTATGGTTCCAGAGAGAAAGAGCGAGAGAAGAAATGTGATCGAACAAGCCAGCAGACCATACAGGCTACAAAAGGGCATCTCACTTCTATTTAAATTTCCATTGCTTGAAATCTTATCTTCACTCGACCTCCAAAATGGGTCTCATCAATCTTCTGTATTGTGCATTGAAAAAACAAAGCATCAATCGGTGGTATTTATGTATCTCTAGATCATTAGTAGTATTTGTAGCATAGCAGTGCCTAAAAGCCTCCAACTGAGATTAGGGCCCCGTTGTGCTCAGGATTGTACAAATGCATAGTAAGAAACAGTCCTGGCCACAAAGAGCATACTGTTTTAATAGGCGAGACAGACAAAGGGTATATCATGATCAGTGGAACTGGAGTCAGAGGGCCCACATTCCCTCTGTTTTGACAGGACACCAGTGGAAACACAGAATGCTGAGGAGTTAGGCTGGAAGCAACTGAGCCACATGGCCAGAGCCGTGTGCAGGATTTAATAACCTTCTACATGTTCGTACAAACTACACTCAGCTTCTTTGCTACTGAAACAAGGTGGCAGTGTCTGAGCGGTGAGTTCTCTGAGGTGCATCACCTGGCAGAGTGAGCAATGGAACTCGGTCTGATCCCCCCCCGCCCAGAGCCCTGGATTTTGCAGACACAAACCTAGCCCACCAATGGACCTGGTCGAAGGAGACGTTCAAGCTGTATACAGACCTGGCCATGCAGGAGGACAACAGCAGCTGGAAAGTACAACTACTATTTTACCTTACCAGGGAACAAGGCAGAGAGGTGTGCTGCATGCTGAAGCTTCGCACTGCCCACAGTGGTCCTAGGAGCCCTGGGGCCCTGTTGCTCCCCAAAGCAAAACAAAACTGTGGAGCAACATAGGTTTTTCTCTAGAGACCAATCCAAAGGGGAGGGCACAGATCCCAATATTACAGCCTTATGCTCACTGGCTGCTACATGCAATTCTGGGGCATTGATAGACTCCCTCATTCAGGACAGGATAGTCTGCGGCAACTGGGATCACTACCTTTGGCTGCTCCAGGAAGGCGATCTCATATTAGACAGATGCTGAGACATACGGCAATCAGTGGAAGCCTCAAGAGAAAGGATGAAAGCCCTAGAAGTCACAACACTCCCCAGAAGTACACGCAGTGAGACAACAGCAAAGGAGAGCAGGTGGTCAAGGTTCCATACCCAGAGTGAAATCTATTTACTGTGGGAGACAGCACAAGTGGATAAAGGAGAAGTGCCCCACACTACGATAGCATTTCAAGGAATGCGGCATGTTGTACATTTTTAGCAGTGTGTGTATGAGCAGAGGAGGGTCTCAGAAAGATTCAGACAGACTCGTACAAGAGGGGGATGGCGTGTCAGACAGTAGTGATGACATCATGGCTCTCTCCTCAAATCAAGAGCATATCAGATGCAGGCTGTTGCGACTCTAACACACTCATTACAATGAGCAGGTGCAATAATGTACAATGAGAGCATAATGCAGTTCATTGGAAAAGGGATATCATAGTAACCAACCCCCAAAACAACAAACTGTACCAACTGACGTTTGTGGTGGTAGATGGCAAGCACCGCAGACCCCTCTTGGAGAATACAGCCATACAAACATGGACCCGATCAGGGCATCAGAATTTTATAACAAGTGCAAGAGGCAAAAAGAGGAGACCCACGGACAGTGGAGACATTTTAAAAAGTATATGGGGAGGTTTTCACTGGTGATGGGTGCCTCAAAGGAAAGCTGTGACTGGAAGTAGATGCCACAGCAGAACCTGTGTGCTTACCACAAAGGAAAATTCCAGTGGCTGTACATAATCCAGTACGCAAGAGGCGTGAAAGTCTGCAGAGCTGGGGTATTGTGATGGGGCAAACTCGCCACACTGGCCCTGAGAGGGTTGAATTAGGCCAGGTGGGTCCAATCAGCCAACTAGGCTGCAAACAGGGGAGACTGTGAGGGAACATGTGGGGCTTCTACAAAGCCAGGAGTCTGGCAACAATGGAAGGAAGCCGGCGGCCCCTTTCCCTTAAGTAAGGGAGGAGGAAGAAGAAGCCTGGTAGGAAGGAGTCCAGGGGTGAGAGCAGTAAGGTGGTAGAGATGCAGTCCAGGGCCCTGGTAGTAGCAGGAGCACGTGCCACTGAGTCAGCAGTGGGGGGTTCCGACCAAAACACGCTGATTCAAAATTCCAGTTCACTAACCGGGCCACTATCTAATTCCCTTGGGCTGCTTCTTACCGTAATTCCTGCTGCTGCGGTCTGGGCATCTCTGCTGTCTCTGGGTTCCCCTGTCTGCACTGTCCCTGGAAACTCCGGACTCTGCGGGGTCTCCCTGGGTACCCTGTCATCTGCCTGGGTTGCAATGTCTCTGGCTCCCACAGCCTTGGGCTTTGGCTGATCCTTGGCTGGAGTCAGCGACGTACGTCCTTCCTCCCTGGTGGTCAGCAGCAACTGAGCTGAGCTGCTTGCTGTTACACTTGTGCATTTGGAGCATGCCCAGTAGAATTGAGTGGGCATGGTTTTCTCAGCCCACAATGTAGAGTTAACTCTTCCCTGTCCAGTGCGGGGTGAGTGCGCCCTTTCACAGGGCAGGTGACAAACCCCACAGGTAAGCATGAAAAAGGCAACCTTAACAGAGAGCTAGATGCTGGGGGAGAGATGGAAAATTACAACAGGGACATAGAAGCAACAAGAGGGAAATCAGTGGGGGAATCTGCTCAACATCTTAGATATGATACATAAATACAAGGAGTGTGGTGAATAAACAGGAAAAACTGAAACTATCAGTACATAAGCTAAAGTTTGACAACTGGCATCACAGAGAATTGGTGGGCTAAGACTCATGACTGGAACATTGGTATAGAGGTGTGTAACATGCTCAGGAAGGAGAGGCGAGATAAAAAGGGAAGAGTTGTTGCATTATTAATCAAGAATATATACACTGTTCTGAGGTCCAGAAGGAGGTGAGAGGCAGACTAGTTGGAAGTCTGTGGGTAAAAATAAAAGGGGTAAAAAAACAGGGGTGATGTATGGTAGGGGTCTGCTATAGACCACCAAATCAGGAAGAGGAGGTGGATGAGGCATTTCTAGAACAAAACATTTCTATTTCTAGAACAGAAATATCCAACATACAAGACCTGGTAGTAATGGGGACTTTAACTACCCAGACATCTCTTAGAAAAGTAATACGGCAAAACTCAAAATTTCCAATAAGTTCATGTAATATATGTGACAACTTTTATTTTCAGAAACTAGAGGAAATAACCAAGTGGACAGCCATTTTAGACATGATTCTGACTAACAAGGAGGAATTGGTAGCGTATTGGAAGTTGGAATGCAATTTGGGTGAAGGTGATCATGAAATAATAGATTTTTTTATTCTAAAAAAAGGAAGGCATGAGAAGAGCAGAATAAAGACAAAGGACTTTAAAAAAAAAAAGCAGACTTTAACAGACTCAGAACTGGTAGGTAAGATCCTGTGGGAAGAAAATCTAAGGTAAAAAAGGAGTTCAAGAAAGCTGGCAGCTTATCAAGGAGACAGTATTAAAGGCACAACTGCAGTTCCTCAACACAATTAATATTAACAACAAGTGGGGAGGAAGGCAAGCCAAAATCGGAAAAGGACAGATTAAAGAATATTTAGATAAATTAGATGTATTCAAGTCTGCAGGGTGTGATGAAATTCATCTTAGGGTACTTAAGAAACTAGTTGAAGCAACTTTGGAACCATTAACAATTATCTTTGAGAACTCACGGAGGATGGATAAGGTCCCAGAGCTACTGGAGAACAGCAAATATAGTACCTATCTTTAGAAAGGGGGACAAAGGGAGGACCCAGGGAATTATCAACCAGTCAGGCTAATTTTGATACCGGGAACAAATTATTAAACAATCAATTTGTAAGCACCCAGAGGATAATAGAGTTATATGGAGTAGCCTGTATGCATTTGTCAAAAACAAATCATGCCAATCCAACCTAATTTCCTTCTTTGATAGGGTTACTGGCTTAGTGGATAGGGGGGAACCAGTAGAGTGATTTATCTTGATTTTAGTAAGGATTTTAATACAGTCCCACATGACACTCTCATAAGCTGTTAGATGTGGTCTAAATTAAATTACTATAAGGTGGATGGTTAAAAGACCACACTCATAAAGTAATGTATCTAGTAGAGTTCTGCGGAAGTCAGTCTTGGGTTCGGAACTAGTCAATACTTTCATTAATGACTCTGGAATAAGCTTCCAAGGGAGGTTGTGGAATTCCCATCATTGGAGGTTTTTAAGAACAGTTTAGACAAACACATGTCAGGGATGGTCTAAGTTTACTTGGTCCTGCCTCAGCGCAGGGAGCTGGACTCGATGATCTCTCAAGGTCTCTTCCAGCCCTACATGTCTAGGATTCTGTGACAGAACACTACCAGCTTTTCTACAAAGATGCAGGGACAAAAACATAAAACTCAGACCAGAAAAAAGTGCAACTCTAACAGTGTGAGATGACATACATTGGACATCTACTCACCGTAGAGGGACTGAAAGCAGATCCCCCAAAAGATCAAGGCGATCAGAGACATGCCGCTCAAGTGATGTGAAAGGGACACAGTGCTGCAGAGAATGGTACATTTTCTGTCCAAGTTCAGACTGCACCTGGCTGCAGTAGCAGAAACCAGACATCAGCTCACAAGGCAGTATGTTGCGTGGGACGGGGCAGGTCCCCAACAGAAGATGATAATGGAGGCCCATGTTGTGAAGCACTACCAGCCAGGAGAGCCAGTGACACTTCAGTGTGGACTGGGTGTAGCTCTTTTACAGCAGCAGCCAGTCACTTATGCCACCAGAACCCTGTCAGAGACTAAACAGGGGGTCTGCCCAACTAGAAAAAGTTGTGGTGTTTGGAGTGGAATGGGTCCATCAGGGCACCTGTGGCCACCCAGTAATCGTACAATCAGACTACAAACCACTAGAGATAATCAAGGCAAAGCCCCTTCTTAGTGCTTGAAAGAGATTGCAATGAACGTTGATGTGCCTTCAGTGCTACCAGGTAGAGATCAGATATTGTCCAGGACGATTACTGGTGTTAGCTGGCATCCTACGCAGGACATCTATGGCCAGGATCAGTGAGTTGAGGGAAGGTGATCAGGACATTGAATCTATGAACAAGCTGCACTATCCCCCAGTTTCAACAGCAAAACTGATGGAAATCAAAGAGGCTACAGAAAAGGAAATCCAATTACAGGTAGTCAAGAAAGCGAGGTTAACAGAGTGGTCAGAAGACAAAAGCCAAGTACCGGTAGGAGTAGAACTATATTTTCACATTAAAGATGAGCTGAGTGCAGAATGGAATCATATTTCAGGGATAGAGAACTGTTGTCCCTGCCTCTTTACATAAGGATGTCATGCAAAAATTACATGCTTCACACCTGGGCATTGACCCAGCTGTCTTAGGTAGGCTCAAGAGTATGTTTATTGGCTGGGAATGAATACATGACTCTGCTCCTTAATAAAAGGGTGTGACACCTGCCGGTTGTGTGATAACCACAAGCAGAAAGAGGCTCTGTTACCACATGGACTGCCCAGGATAGTGGGAACAGAATTATTTACCTTCAAAGGAAAAGCAGTTCTTGATTATAGTGGCCTACTATTCAAATTATTGGGAAGCTGATGCTCTGCCTGATACAGGAAGCAAATCTGACCACCACCTCGTCCTCAGCATACCCACAGAGTAATGATAAGGTGGAGTCATCTGCGAAAATGGCTAAGAGACTGTTACACAAGGTCGTTTCTTCTTATTCAGCCCCCTTGTTAGCATTTTTAGCACACAGGAATACCCCATCACAGGGGTGCCAAAGCAGCACAGCATAAGCCCTGAGGGGACGAAGGACCAAAGTTCTGCTACCAGTGAGGAACTGATAAACCCACAGTGAAATGCAGGCACCTTCAGGAAGGAAGGCAGCGACATTTTAACAGCACAGAGCAATCCTGCACTACAATTTAGGACAAGAAGTTCTTAACTCTAGGCTAAGTCTACCAGCGTGCTTGAGTTGCTTTGCACTACTCTGGAAACCCAAACCAGCCAAAAAACCCAAGTATACCCTGGTTTAACGGCCAGTGAGATCAGGTTTACCAGCTGCTTGGTGTTGTCAGAGCAGTTAAAATATCGGCGCATATTGGTGAATCTGGCCTACGGTAACCAATTCAAGCTTAATTTTTAAGAAGAAATTTAAATAGGGCAGAATACAATTACCCAAACTGGAATTAGATGAGCTCAGTTTATAGCTACCATCTCAGTAACATATTATGCAGCAAATATTATACACTGCATATTGCCCTCCTTGGAGATCTGTATGAGGCAGTTTTCTACAATCTCTTGGCTGTTTCTTCTCCCTTTTAACTGCAGATTAGGACTTTCTTCTGGAAAGGAGAGAAAGTGGGGTTTGGGGGCATGGACAGTAGGATTAGAGGAAGGAATTTTTTGGAGGGTGAATGAATTAGCGGTTCTACTCCCATGTGCAGCTCTGTGCACTGTCAAGGGACCCTTCCCCCAAACAAACAGGAACAATAAAGTTAAATAAAAAACAAAGAGAAGAAAACACCCTACACAGAGTTTTGGATCCTCATGTTTTCCCCCTTAAATAAATAAAAACAATACATTTTAATGATGCTGGTGAATGTGCCTTATTATTGACTGCGAATCAGATTCACTATCAATTTGATTTTTGGAATATTACTCAATCAGGTCTTTAACTGTGGAAATTTAGTATTTTTATATCTTAAAAAAAATCTGCACAAGCAAATCTGCCAAGCCTCCCCTTCGGCTACAAGTCTAACAACTGTTGAAGGACAAAAGATAAAATATGTGAATACCATTGCCATGGTCCACTGAGTTAAAACAAACGGCCCCCATTTGACCTTTAAATTGAAGGGTTTCCCTTTATATCACTAGAGGCAAAATGCATGGACATGAGTACAATGCGCACACAAAAAGGGACTCAGGCAGCTGAGCTGTATTTGATTTGTGAGAATTTTATTCATTTTTAAGGAGGTTTTTTTTCCTTCCTTTGGAGGGGGGGTAAAACAAAAAGTCAAACTGATGAAGAGAAATGGAATCAGAAACTGGCCTGGGTTATGTTCACTGCTGGTTGGTTGGTCACCCTGAGGGAAATGATATGTGTGCAGCTGGGATGATGAATTGGGTTTGTTTAAACCATCATTACATTGTACTTTTTTATGGACCTCAGTATTTATAACACTTAAAGTTGATTGAGTAATGTGGGTTGCCTTGGTGTCCCTGCTGGTCAGCGGGGGTGACGGGCCTTGACAGCAAACATGAAGATATTACTGCTCCAAGACTGGTCCAGGATGTCAGGGTAATCTTAAGCAATCTGCTGCTTGCTGTAGTGTGTAATACACTGTTGAAAACTTTCCCTTGGAGTGTATATGTAGGTATGTACCATATGTAGGTTTGTATATAAATACTCTGTGGAGAGCTCACACATGCAGAACTTCAGTATGCAATAGCAAGATTATTTCAAAAAGTTTATTATTTTAACATCCGATTTTAGTTCAGGAGCAACATCCTTACAAATTGGTGCACAGTAGATTTTTTAACATATATTTAATAAATTAATCCTTTTGGGTTAGTCTCCCAACTTCTTTTCTGTTGAACGACATCAGCTTTGCATTATCATTAGGAAGAATGTACTGGCTTAGGCACAAAATCTCCCACCCTTCCCTTGTTGATGGTGATAATGATAAACTAATGAGCTTTACTCACCAGCTAAAAAATTTATAATTGACCCTAGGCAAGTGGAATTTTTCAGGCACCAAGTACATAACTGTAACCCACACACCTTCTGGGTGTGGTGTTTTGTCGCATCTAGTGGCACCGAGACCACTTAAGAGAGAGAGAAAATGAGTCTGCTCTACAGCCTTAACCAAAACTTAGGTGGCTTTTAGCTCATGCGGTAGAGGTTTATGCTTTAAGCTCCAGAAGCCCCAGGTTCAATCCCGCTGACCGGGATCTGTCAGTGTTACATAACATTACAGCCAGGTCCTCGGCTAGGGTAAACTGGCACAGCTCCAATACAAATTTGTGTTTATTTGTATGGTGTTTCAGTGCACTTGGATAAATAAGAAAGGTACAAACCACATATCTCTTCTTATGATCATCTCAATATCCAGATTGTACTGTAAATAATACACAAGGTTGTGTATAGAAACCAACTGGCAAGAATTGAAATAATGTATAAGGCTAGTCTTTCAGTGGGTAATACCAGTAGCATGAACAAAGATTTGCTTTATTTGTCTGAAAAAACAACAAGGAGTCCGGTGGCACCTTAAAGACTAACAGATTATTTGGGCATAAGCTTTCGTGGGTAAAAACCCACTTCTTCAGATGCATGGAGTGAAAATTACAGATGCTGGCATTATTATACTGAAACATGAAGAGAAGGGAGTTACCTCACAAGTGGAGAACCAGTGTTGACAGGGCCAATTCGATCAGGATTGATGTAGTCCACTCCCAGTAATTTATGAGAAGTTGTCAATTCCAGGAGAGGTAAAGCTGCTTTTGTAGTGAGCCAGCCACTCCCAGTCCTTATTCAAGCCCAAATTCATTTGCAAATTTAACACCATTAATTTTAGTTCTGCAGTTTCTCTTTGAAGTCTGTTTCTGAAGTTTTTTTGTTCAAGTATGGCTACTTTTAAATCTGTTATAGAATCTCCAGGAAGATTTAAGTGTTCTCCTACTGGCTTTTGTATGTTACCATTCCTGATGTCCGATTTGTGTCCATTTATTCTTTTACGTAGAGACATATTCTTTTTACATAGGAGGTGCTGTAGTCATAATGAACAGGTCGGATTATGAACAGGAGGCTGCCAGGCAACTCTCCAACACCACATTCTACAGGCCACTATCCTCTGATCCCACTGAGGAATACCAAAAGAAACTACACCATCTGCTCAAGAAACTCCCTGCTATAGACCAGGAACAAATCTATACGGACACACCCCCAGAGTCCCGACCAGGGGTATTCTATCTGCTACCCAAGATCCATAAACCTGGAAACCCTGGATGCCCCATCATCTCAGGCATCGGCACTCTTACAGCAGGATTATCTGGCTATTTGGACTCTCTCCTCAGACCCTACGCTACCAGCTATCTTCGAGATACCACCACTCCCTTCTCTTCATGTGTCAGTATTATAATGCCAGCATCTGTAATTTTCACTCCATGCATCTGAAGAAGTGGGTTTTTTACCCACGAAAGCTTATGCTCAAATAAATCTGTTAGTCTTTAAAGTGCCACCGGACTCCTTGTTGTTTTTGTGGATACAAACTAACATGGCTACCCCCTGATACTTGTCTGAAAACACACACACACACACACACACACACACACACACACACACACACACACACACACACACACAGAATGTTAAGGTTGAAAAGTCAAGCACTCAAAAATCCGGAAATGCCAGAATGAAGGTCGCCTGTGCAACCTCAGTTTGGTCTCTTTGTGCATATATACTATGATATTGTCTTTAATTACATGATCCCATACTATTTTTTCACCACAGGATTCCTGCACAGAATGGATGGTGCTCACTGAATGAGCAACTATCCAATGTTTTGTTTTATCTTCATTGTTTAGTCGGTGGCCCCAAGAGTTATTTACTGCCCACTATTCAAACCATGCTCAGAAGACAGAATTATTAATTTCCTCATAAACTTTTCTATGGGGCTTATCACTAACCGAGCACTTCACAAACATTAATTTATTTTCACAACAGTCCTGTGAAGTGAGGGAGTGATGTTATCCCCATTTTACATATGTGGAACTGAGGCACGGCGAGATTATGGTCTAAAGTGTCCACTATTTTTGGGCGTCCAATTTGGGATGCCTAAGACTTGACATTTCAGACCATTTAGCATTATACAGCATTTTATATGTTCCAAGCACAGCTCCCATTGACTTCTGTTGCAGCTGTGAGTGTTTAATACTTCTGCAAATCAAACCCCATGGTCTTTCAAGTCAGGCAACCAGAAAATGAGGAGCACACAATTAGTGACCACATGGGAAATGTTAGTTTTGAGTGTCTTGAGCAACATCACATAGAAACTCAGTGGCAGAGATGGGGATAGAATCCAATTCTCCAGGGAGGCATTACAGAGAGACCATCGTTTCTGTTCCTTCAGTCGCCTGCCTCATTCACTACACACCTTCCAACTTCTGCAGAAAAAGAAAATAATGAGACAGGGATCCTAAAGAAAACAATCTCCTACATTACAGAACCCTGTTTTGTCCCCAGAGCAGGTCCTTGCTGTGCACTGAATGAAGCAGATGGCAGGAAGAGATGCTGTAGGCCCTCACCCTCACTGCATTTCATGGGAATGGTTGGCATGCAGCCTCTCTCTCTCTGGAGCCACTCAGTACCTCACAAACCAAGCCCTAAATGAGCCAGAGCAGAAAATAAAAGGCACCATGTTTATGAATGTGAATGAGATTTCAAAGGGTATGAAATAATCAAGTGTTTGGAACTCTTCCGTGTGGAGGTCCAATGAGAGGCTGCTGCTGCTGCTGCCTTCTTTTCTTTTATTCTTTTTTTCTTTTTGCTGGCAGAGGTAAGAGTTGCATTGTTTGTTTTCTGCCTGTCAGAGGGACTCTATATTTCCATGTTTTGCAAAGTAATAACCTTTCTTAGTAGACTTTCATAGTGCATCTTAAATACACCTCTACCCCATATAACGCGACCCGATATAACACGAATTCGGATATAACGCAGTAAAGCAGCACTCCGGGGGGCGGGGCTGCGCACTCCGGCAGATCAAAGCAAGTTCGATATAACGCGGTTTCACCTATAACGTGGTAAGATATTTTTGGCTCCCAAGGACAGCATTATATCGGGGTAGAGGTGTACAACCTGCAGCTGCAAAACAGAAGACTGGAAAAAATGTTAATAGTAAAATTTTGTTAAATTAATTATAAATCACAGGAATGTATCCCTGCTTCCTAAAAGAGTGAATGATAGCTATCTAAGACACCCACCCATTCAGTATCCAGAGGTCGTGCAAGATAGTATTAAAGCTTCTGAAGAAAGTCTCTTATTCACCATGACCTTACTTGGATCACATCCGTTTGTTTTGTGAGTAAGAGAGTGCAAAGAAGAAATAGGATCTGATTTGTAACTTTAAAATAAAGCCACTTAAAAGGAAAAGACTGGTACAAACCATTTGAAAGGCTGCACAATACAAAATGTTTTGCCATACACGGTTCTAATTGTAAAACTTGATCCCAGTTAGTAAAGACCCTTTTATATCAGTTTGCAGAATAAAAGTATTCTCCCACCCAATGCACAGTTCAAGAGAGAGCCTGTCAATGCTTAGTCATGTAAGCAACTTCACTCCGCTACCATGCAGAGGGTCAACCGGAGAGCCAGGCACTACTTAAAATCCCACACAAGCCCTATATTGAATGCTTAAGCTGCACTTAAGTGGTGCACAGGCCCTTTGCATGGGGTAAATTTCACCCTCATGTGAACAGTCTGATTTAATTCAATGATATTACTCACATGAGTAAAATTACACACATGCATTAGGAATGGGAACCAAAAGGCTTTCTCTAGCAAGTAATAATACTTTGTGCTTCTATAGCACCTTCCATCCAAAGATCTCAGAACTATTTACAAATAGGCAAATAGGCCTCTCAACACCTTTGTGAAGTAGGGAAATGTTTAAGTTAGCCCAATGCAGAATGTCATAGTGCATGTTGTGGTACCTCAGAAGCCTTGCCAGCCTCATGCATTCAAAAATCATGAGTCAAGCTCCCCAAAAAGCATGAGATTGGCTTAAAAGTCATGAGATATTTTTAAACCAATTGTTTTGGAGTTTTTAAAATTCACCTTCTGGTTTCCAAGCCTCCAGGTCATGTTTTCAAGCTTTTCTCTGCAAACTTGAGGAGAAGTTTAGTACCATGCTCTGTGTACTGCAAACTTGGAGGCATGGGCTGTAGGAGCTCCACGCGCTAGACTTCACAGGCTCCAGCCCAATTCCTTTACCGGGGTGCCAGAAATTAAAAGGTGGAAACACCCTAGTCACAGTGATTTCAACAGTTATAATAAAGCAATTGGATCTACAGATCTTCTGCACCAATGCAGCTCTCCATTGGCTTCAACGGGAGCAGAGTTAGGTCAATGCGAACTACTCTTCAAAATCCAACCCAGAGGTTTCATAGAAAAAAGTGTTTTACAAATTTTTCAAAACAAACAAATTAAAAAATACTACCATGATATTTGCTTCTAAAATGCCATTAGAAAAAATGTTTGGTGAGAGGTATTGGGTTTTTTGGTTTGGATTTATATCTGAAACTTTGCATCTATGTGCCAGTGTACCAGAGTCAGGATGGGAAACCGACTAGCTGATGTTTCATTGTCCATGCTGAGTGCAACGCAGAAAGGAAATTTGCCCCTTACATGGTGAAAAGTGAATCCAATTTTAAAAATTACTTCAGGTTGAATTATTTCAGGTGTTATTGGTAACATGAGAAAGTTGTTTGTTTTTTTAATATATGTGTTTTAAACTGAGTTTTCTTTTTTCTTTTTTTTAAAGAGAACCTTTGTTACACTATAGATTTTCCAATTATGTAGATATCAATGTTATTGTATTACTTTATCGTAATACTTGACTCTTTATATATTATGTCTGAACAAGCCACATAGCTGTAATTGTATGATACTACTTTGGTTTTGCCAGGGATGAGAAAGGATCAGGGCAAGAGGCTGAGGTCTACAAAACTCCCTGGAATTGACTCTAAATGAAATTCTGTTTAGGTGCACATACTTTTACTGGCAGTGCATCCAAGGTAATGATAATAATGTCAGTTCACTGTTTCTTAGGCAGGAATAATATTACATTGACTTTACTGCAGAGGCCTATCACACACACAAAAGCCTGCACTGTGAATGAAATGGTATTTGCCTGTTTATGTGAAGAATGATGAAACTTTAAATGAATCGTTGACCTTTCTTGAATGACATGTGACCTGTAAGATATCTGAGCTGTATATCAAGAGCAGTTCTTGAAAATTGCTGTCTGCTGACCGAAAATAAACAATAAGATATCAAATATGGTTTGAAAAAATTGACTTGGTTTAACACTGCGGGCTGGGGTGGGGAATTGAATTATTTTGACTCACCAGTCAGAACACATCAATTCATTTCAAATCATCCTTCATCTACAGACTGGAAGGGCTACTTCTTAAGTTTGAAACTGCTTATGTTTGAGCAATTGCTATTTACCAGAATGCATGCTTTATTTAAACAATAACCTCCAGTAATAAAGAAGCTCTAAACACAGTGATAGTCAGGGTGAGATGGATTCTAAAATTGGAGAGAAAACCTGTGTTTTTTAATCAAAGGGAGTCTTGTTTGGGGTGAAAGGTCAGAAAATAAGAGTAAATTTTCCCTCTAGTTAATGGGACATTTGGGTCTTAGAGGCCAACAACTGGGATCTCCAAGAAATCCAGGATTTGCACCAACTGAGTTTGCCCCTAGGATATGTTCTTCCAGTGCAAACTGCACCTTGCCTTATCTACATTTGGCATTTGCACTGATGCAGTGCAAAGGGGTTGACTCACCGGTGGTGCCTTCTTGTGGCCAGGCATAGCGTAGCTGTTCTGTCTCCTCAGGGTGTTTCATGCCGATGGCCACCCTGCCTCTGCAGTGGTCTGCCTCTTCCTGTGACTTGGTCCTCTGGCCACATTACTTTAAAGTCTCTCCCCTTCTGGGTTAGTCCATGAACAAAAAGCAAGGGAAATTAATGCAAGTAAACGGAGTTAACAGGAAATAGAGGGGGGAAATTCCCTTCCAAGGTTCATCAGAATCTGGCCCTCTCTTCAGAGAGGGGCCTTCAGGCAGTGGTGATCTGGGAAGCTCTTGGCTTATGTGCAACCTGCCTCAGATGGCATGTGACCAGGATTCATCACCGAATTTGGTCCGCTGGTTGGATCATTAGCTTCCCTGGCCTGGGCCGGGCACTGACGGGGAGTGCAACGTGAACACTGATCCTGTCCCCCTTTTCCCTTACTCACATTGAAAAGCACCTTACTCCTCAAGGAGTTCCTCTGTATTCAGTGGGACCCCTTCCAGAGAAAAGTACTACTCAACCTGAGTAAGTGCGGCGGAAGACTAATATTAACTATTATTTATGTTGCAGTATGACCTAGAGGCCCCAGCTGAGATTAAGGCTCCAGTGTGCTATGGTCCCTGCCCTGAAGAATTTAAAGCTTAGACAGACAAGACAGACAAAGGGTGGGAGAAAGGAAGGGTGATTGTCACTATGTTACAGATGGGGAATTGAGGCACACAGAGTGGCTTGCCCCAAGTCATACAGAAAGTCTGCGTAAGAAACAAAAACTAAGGCCCAGATCCTCAAAGGTATTTAGGAATCTAACTCCCATTGAAATCAATTTGAGGATCTGGGCTTGAATCCCATTCTTCTCAATCCCAGTCCAGTGTCTTAACTACAAGATCATCATCCTCTGCAAGACAAAGAATATAGTCCAAATGGACCTAATACTGGTAATTTACTCAGACACATCTTCATTTCACCAGTGATATCAATGGGAATTTTGCCTGAGTACAAGACTGCAGGACTGGGTCTGAGAACTCATCGCTGAAGAAAAACTCTCCACAGCATGGCCATTACACCCCACAATGGTATTCTGTAGGAATTAGAGGCAATGGTTAGGCAGCAGATGTGTTGTGACTGCTTGTTATCATGCTGATCATAATTGGGCCATTTTCACCTTGTGCTTGCCTTGCCTCTTGTACCCACTTGTTGTCTCTCTTACTGTAATAAGCCATTTGGAACAGGGAGCATCTTTTTATTATGTTTGTACAGCACCTAGCACAATGGGGTCAGGGCCTCTAAGCACAGTACAAATAAATAATAATGTGAATTATGGCTATGTCTACACTACCACTTATGTCAGCAAAACTTCTGTCGCTCAGGGGTGTGAATATTCCACCCCCCTGAGCGACATAAATTACGCCGGCATAAGCGCTAGTGTGCACAGCACATCGGCGGGCGAGCTTCCGCTGCTCACGGGAGGTGTTTTTTTTATGCCAACAGGAGAGCTCTTTTCCGTCAGCATTGAGCAGTGGTGGGCAACCTGTGGGCCGCATGCAGCCCGTCAGAGTAATCCGCTGGCGAGCTGCGGGGCAGTTTGTTTACACTGATCATCCGCAGGCACGGCCACGTGCAGCTCCCAGTGGCCACGGTTTGCCATTCCCAGCCAATGGGAGTTGCGCGAAGCGGCGGCCAGCATGTCCCTGTAAACAAACTGTCTTGCGGCCCACCAGCAGATTACCCTGACGGGCCACGTTGCCCACCACTGGCGCAGAACGTCTTCACCACACGCCCTAAGAAACCACATGTTCATCTATTTCTAGCCACACAAAGTAAAGGAAGGGCCTGTCTGCTGTTATTTATTTATTTAGTGGGTCTATCCTTGAACTGGTCTATTTAAAAGTCATCCCCCGACTCGTGGAGGCTGCCTCTGCCAATCAGATAGGTCAGTGAAATAGAAACAATGACCAGTAATCACCACTAATGGCTGGGCCATTAGTACTGACGAGCCAGGAATGTCAGAGACCAGGTGCAAGTTACATGGGGAAAGGAGTGAGTGCTAATTGCCCTATTCAGAAAATGTAAATGTGTTCCAAGGCTGTGTGACAGCAGCAGGGGAGACACTGCCCTGGATACAAAGCCCAAAGTGTTCATGGAAATTAGAGATGGAAAAGGCCTATTAGGTCTTCTCTATTCCCCTGCCAAGGTAGGATTTTCCCTTACATTACATTTTCTAGTGTTTTGTGCAGTCCAGTTTTAAAAGTCCCAAGAGATGGAACTGCTGCCGTTCCCCTAGGGAGACAATTTCACATCTTAGCGGAGATTGTGGCTAGAAAGTTGTTGCTGGTAATCCGCCTAAATTTTCCATTTCTTAGGTCATCCCATTACCCCTACTTATAATGGAAGGGGACCTGCCTCCTTCAATGGGAATAGGGATTACTTAGGGTACGTCTACACTTACCGGAGGGTCCGGCGGCAGGCAATCGATGTTCTGGGATCGATTTATTGCGTCTGGTTTAGACGCGATAAATCGATCCCGGATCGATCCCGGAAGTGCTCGCCGTCGACGCCGGTACTCCAGCTCGGCGAGAGGAGTACGCGGCATCGACGGGGGAGCCTGCCTGCCTCGTCTGGACCCGCGGTAAGTTCGGACTAAGGTACTTCGAATTCAGCTACGTTATTAACGTAGCTGAATTTGCGTACCTTAGTCCGAAGTGGGGGCTTAGTGGGGACCAGGCCTTAATGTTACAGGAATGCTCTATATCTGTATAGATGGCTAGGACTACACTACAGATTTCTGCCAGTATAGCTGTGTCAGTCAAGGATGTGATGAGGTACGATTCATGACCATAGCGTTGCTGGCAAAAGGCCCTAGTGTAAATACAGTTACATTGGCAAAACTGTGCTTTAGCCAGGCTTATTTATAGCTTGAGGGGCTGACATAAACAATATGGCAAAAGGCGCAGTTTTTCTGGTATAACCTGTGTCCACACTAGGAGCGGTTTGCTAGTATGGTATTCCGGCATAGCTGTATTGGCAAAGTGCTCCTAATATAGACCTGGCCTAGGTAAATAATTAATTCATAGAAACAGGATTGCCAATACCAAATGTTCAAAAATCATGAGTCAGGCTCACTAAAAAATCATGAGATTATGTAAAAATACTAGATTTGGTGTTCTTTTCATTTGCCTTCTGCTTTTGAACATTTAGGGTGCCCTGGGGGTCACATTTTGGAGCTTTTTCCACAGCCACGAGGGCTAGAAACTTAATTTTTCTTTGAGAATGAAGGCTGAAATCATCATATAGCCACTTGACTTCAGGAGCTGGGGCTTTAAGGAAAACGATAATTATCATGAGACTCATGACAAAATCATGAGAGTTGGCAACATTGTAGAAAAGGTGCCAGCAGATAGTGAATTGAAGCCACTTCTCCTTAGGTGCCTTAGTTAGGATGCTAATTTTAGGCATCTACATGGAGCCATTCTCTTAGGTAACAAACTGTCCCAGATTAAGGTGTTAATAGAGGTGGTTTTGGAAGAAATTGATCAGTTAAACAGGAATAAAGACCAGGACTAGATTGTATTCACCCAAAAGTTCTGAAGAAACTCAAAAATGAAATTACAAAATTACTAACCGTGGCATGTAAGCTATTGCTGAAAGTAGCCTCTGTACTAGATGATGGGAGGGCAGCTAATGTAATGCTGATTTTTTAAAAAGGCTCCAGAGGCAATCATGGCAATTACAGGCCAGTAAGCCTATCTTCAGCACCAGGCAAATTGCCAACCCCAAACTATAGTAAAGAACAGAATTATCAGATACATAGATGAACCCAATATGTTGAGGAAGAGTCAACATGGCTTTTGTAAGGGAAATCATGCCTCACCAATCTATCAGAATTCTTTGAGGGTATCAGCAAACGTGCAAAAAGGTGATTCACTTGATATTGTGTACTTGGACTTTCAGAAAGCCTTTGACAAGATCCTACACCAAAGGCTCTTAAGTAAAGTAAGCAGTCATGAGTTCATAAAATCATAGAATATCAGGATAGGAAGAGACCTCAGGAGGTCATCTAGTCCAATTCCCTGCTCAAAGCAGGACCATCACCAACTAAATCAGAACCAACACCAACTAAGTCAGAGGATAAGAGGAAAGGTCCTCTCATTGGTCAGTAACTGGTTAAAAGATAGGAAACAAAGGGTAGAAATAAATGGTCCGTTTTCACAATAGAAAGTGGTAAATAGCGGGGTCCCTCAGGCATCTGTATTGGAATTTGTGCTGTTCAACATATTGATAAATTAACTGAAAAGTTAAGTGACAAAGTTTGCAGACAATACAAATTTACTCAAGATAGTTAAGTCCAAAGCTGACTGTGAAGAGTTACAAAGAAATCTCACTGGGTGACTGGGCAACAAAATGGTAGATGAAATGATAAATGCAAAGTAATGTACATTGGAAAAAATAATCCGAACTATACATACAAAATGATGGGTTCTAAATTAGCCGTTACCACGCAGGAAAGAGATTTTGGAGTCATCATGGACAGTTCTCTGAAAACACCTGCTAAATGTGCAGCAGCTGTCAAAAAAGCTAAAAACGTTAGGAACTATTAGGAAAGGGATAGATAATAATACAGAAAATATCATAATGTCACTATATAAATCCATGATACGCCCACACTGAATATTGTGTGCAGTTCTGGCCGCCCCATCCCAAAAAAAGATATATTAGAACTGGAAAAGGTGTAGAGAAGGGAAATGAAAATGATTGGGGTATGGAACAGCTTCCATATAAGGAGAGATTAATAAAACTGGGATTTTTCAGTTTAGAAAAAAGATGACTAATGGGGGATATGACAGAAGTCTACACAATCATGAATGGTGTGGAGAAAGTGAATAGGGAAGTGTTATTTAATCCCTTCACATAAAATAAGAACCAGGGGTCACTCAAAGAAATTAATAGGTAGCAGGTTTAAAACAAATTTAAAGAATCCTGAGTTTGTACTGTACATATCTTGTTGAGATGGTGACATTATGTATTGACAGGTTTCAGAGTAGCAGCCGTGTTAGTCTGTATCAGCAAAAAGAACAGGAGTACTTGTAGCACCTTAGAGACTAATAAATTTATTTGAGCATAAGCTTTCATGGGCTACAGCCCACTTCATCGGATGCATAGAATGGAACTTCAACCTCTCTAACCACTCAGTGACAGACTTGAAGGTGGCAATTTTGCAACAAAAAAACTTCAAAAACAGACTCCAAAGAGAGACTGCTGAACTTGAATTAATATGCAAATTAGATACAATTAACTTAGGTTTAAACAGAGACTGGGAATGGTTGGGTCATTACACTAATTGAATCTATTTCCCCATGTTAAGTATCCTCACACCTTCTATGGGTCATCTCGATTATCACTTCAAAGGTTTTTTTTCTCCTGCTGATGATAGCTCATCTCAACTGATTGGCCTCTTACAGTTGGTATGGCTACTTCCACCTTTTCATGTTCTCTGTATGTATAAATATCTTCTTTCTGTGTGTTCCATTCTATGCATCTGATGAAGTGGGCTGTAGCCCACGAAAGCTTATGCTCAAATAAATGTGTTAGTCTCTAAGGTGCCACAAGTACTCCTGTTCTTATTATGTATAGAGACGATATCACAGGCTCACGACTGAAACTTGCCCATCCTGGTGCAATTATGATGGGGAAAGTCCACATTTTGCAAGATAAAGATAAAATATTATTCAGCATATTGATTTTAAAAACTGACCCCTTTTTGAGATGCCCAGCGTTTTGGGTGGGATGTTCATACCTTAGGGAAGATGGACTAATGAGCAGATGGCAATTGAAATGGCTAAAAATGCATGATGCTTTATTTGTTACATAGCTCTGCAACTCAGCACATGTGTGTGTGTGTAATATATACAGTGTACTTATGTACATACGCTATGTAGATATAATAGAACATATTGCGTGCAAGTGTGTACACACACACACACACACACCAGCTGTGTGACAAATTGCATTTATTCATTTATTCCCAGGAAGCTATTTTTACACTCCCACCAGGTCTCTACAGGTGTGTGTGGCCACTTACCCGTTGCTTGAAATACTCACTGTAAATTAATTAGTTTTCACTGATATTTTATATCAGGAAAGATACTGAAAATTAATGTGCAGTGAATATTTCCAGTCTGACAGCACATTCTGCACATCAGAGTTTAGCTGGAGTGAAACTATGAAACTGCATACAAAAGCACCCTACACAGAAATGCTGATATGTTTCACAGGTCGGTGTTCTCAGTGTTGTGTATCAGCCTAGACAAGTGCACACACGCATACACAGTGCGTTCATAATTAAAAAGTCAAAATAGGGTGACCAGATGTCCCGATTTTATAGGGACAGTCCTGATATTCGGGACTTTGTCTTATATAGTCGCCTATTACACCCTACCCCAATTTTTCATACTTTCATATCTTACGAAGTCGAAATAACAGTTACCAACCACTAACTGGGATATCTTTGTTATTTTTTATTCTATGCACAGCATCTTAGATATCACAGTGGAGTAACTCTTGATAAATTCTGACTTTTAAGCAACAACCACTGTATTGTACATTGTCCTCTGTATTTGTCTTTCATGTCAAATAGTCTTGCTTCTGTGTTTAAAATCTTCCAGCTTGCTGTCAGAATAATATGAAATGTTCAGGAAAGTATCCAGGGTACTAGAAGAGGCCTTGTAATATTGGTGGATTATATACAGCATACTACTGTGTAATGCATTAAAGAAAAAGGAAATCTTAGAAAAGGAAAGGAAAGGAAAGGATATGGGGGGAAAAGGGTAAACTGAATTGCTTAGTCTTTGCAGTGCAAGTCATATAACAGCAAGAAGAAAGATAACTGATGGGTAGTATTTTAAGGCATATTAACCCAATTACAAGTATATTTTTACAATCGTAGCTTCAACATTTATCACACTGCATTTATTAGACCTCTGAGCTAGGTTATGTCAAATGAAATGCTGTGAAACTACAGCATTTCATTAAATTGCTGCTGGAGCAGGGTATTCAATCCTGATACTCTTAAACCACATGATTTTATCAAAATCTTCGGAAATTGAAGCAATCACTAAAAGGTGTCGGGAAATTAAAATGTTCTGTCTCAGTGAAAGAGATACACTCCTTGTAACATATATCAGTAGTTTTTTTTTTTTAAGACACATTACTATGCAGAGAAAAGGCATCAAATACAAGAGACACAGTAGATTCCAGAAAAATCTAGCTGCTGCAATTTTTCATACTTAAAAATAGACTTTAAGGGAACACAGCTGAGTTTCTTTTATAGTTTGTTTCTTTTTTCCATCCCCCACTGGATCCTATGATTGATAAAATGTCTGCATAAAAGAAAATCAGGCAGAATGTAGAGATGGTATTGTAAACAGGAAGGGGCATATTCAAACCTAGTTTCTGAAATGCTGTCCATATATTGTGTGCAACTGTTTACACGGACAAATCTTGCATTTGCCCATGCAAACAAATATCTGCAGGGGAGGATTCGATGATTAGATGGGCAATCATGTGATGTGTGTGTGAAAATGAGTGTGCATAATAAATTTGGCCTCCTCAATTTTGGAGACCCTATGTGAAAATGTGGCCTTTAAATTTACACTAATACTTTGTGGTTTCATCGCACGCACATTCCATCTGAGGATCTCAAAGTGCTTTATAAATGTTGTGATGCTTCCTAAGGGTGCTCACGGAAGCCTTGTGGGCGCCCTTAGTAGGAGGAAGCCTTGTTTGTGCTTGATAGAGGTCAGCTCCCTGACTCCACCAGCCACAGGCAACTCCAGCAGTCTCCTCTCAGCCTGCACAAGCTCTGCTGTCCTTCTGCACGTTAGTGATAGGCACAATCCAAACCCCAAGGCCTCCCAGCATCCTCCTGGAGTGTCCAGCCCCTGGTCCACTGGCCACTCACGGAATTCCCAGATCTGCTATTCCCAAAGGAATAGTATCCCCAATTTACCAGCTGCACCTCAGGATCACCTGAAAGGGGGAGGGATAGGTCAGTGGTTTGAGCATTAGCCTGCTAAACCCAGGGTTGTGAGTTCAATCCTTGAGGGGGCCACTTAGGGATCTGGGGCAAAATCAGTACTTAGTCCTGCTAGTGAAGGCAGGGGGCTGGACTCAATGACCTTTCAAGGTCCCTTCCAGTTCTAGGAGATAGGATATCTCCATTTAAAATAAATAAATTACCACTTACCTCACAGCATTTAGATTTGTTTATAGTGAAAACTACTATACGTTTAATTAACAAGGACTATGGATTTGAGAAGAAGCAAGTAAAACTCATGGAAACAAATGGTTTCATGGAAAATAAAATCATAACACACTTTCTAAAACCTAGACTTAACTAATGCTTTCCTGTCTAATGAACTTTATTTTCTGTGTAACTCATGTATGTTTGCTTTCCCTTACTGTTTCCTCTTTGAATCTGTGGTTTTTCTATTAAATACAATTTTTGTTTATTTTTACCCGAAGCCGGTCTCGGTTGTGTAAATTGTGTGAAGTGTGTGCAGCAAAATGACCTGATAAAAGGGGGCCTGGTTTCACACGTTCAGTGGGTGACTAATCAGAGGGAAGCAGTCCAACTGTCTGGTACTTACAAACTCAGGGAGGACAGATTTGGGGAGACTTGGGGCTGGAAGGTGGGCATCACTCTCCAAGAATAAGTAGCCTGGTGGAAGCCAGGGTGAGTCTTTGGGCTGGTCCACACTAAGCCCCCAGTTCGAACTAAGATACGCAACTTCAGCTACGTGAATAACGTAGCTGAAGTCAAAGTATCTTAGTTCAAACTTAAAGGTACTTACCGCGGGTCCACACGTGGCAGGCAGGCTCCCCCGTCAACTCCGCCTACTCCTCTCGCGGAGCAGGATTACCGGCGTCGACGGCGAGCACTTCCAGGATCGATTTATCGCGTCTAGACAAGACGCGATAAATCAATCCCAGAAGATCGATTGCTTGCCGCCGAACCAGCGGGTAAGTATAGACGTACCCTTTGTTTTGTGGGCAGGCTACTGGAGTCAGGGAATTGAACCATAGGTGCAAACAGCATGAAAGCCCCAAGGTTACAGGGCAGGCAGTGACAGAAGCTCTTCCCAGTCGGTGATCCCCAAAACGTCACAGCCTCCACTGGCTCCAATTTACCACTACATCAAATTGTCCTCACCTGCATGGCTCTGCTCTCCCTACCCCCCACTTATTCTGCTAAGGTTGCCTCATTTTGTCACCCACCCCATCCCACTTCACCAATGATACCAGCCTTAAATGCACATTGTATGCTATTCCCACCAAAACATCTCCACACCTTCTTCGGTACTGCCTCCTTGGGAGAGGAACACTCCCCAGGACCTAATTTGTAAGGCCTCTATTGTCTCCTCCAATCAGATCCCTTCCTAGGAGTTACCTCCACTGTGACACCTACCAGAAATCAGTTGACCAGTGATGGCCAGGATGACAGTGGACAAGAATAGTGGATATTTAATTTCTTTATTTATGTACAGACAGGAACTTTCAGGTAATTTGGAGCCATCAATCTGAGCAATAGCCACCTGTGTAACCACATGATCTTATTGCCATTACCCTTATAATTCCTCCCATTTTTTGTCACACTCACTTCTTGAGTCTTGTCTTTGCAGGATCAGGGATTTAGGTAGGGTTGACACCTATGAGGTACAAATAAAACCCAGGATATGGGGGTGGACAGTATGGATTGACCGGGGGAATGAGGGGCTTGGTGCTGTTCGCTCCCTCCATGCCCCACACATTCTACTGTTCAAAATGGTGACGCACTGAGGAGTGGGAGTGGAGAATACCAAGCTATCAATGGGCCCCGCCTACCCAGGCCTGGCCCCACTTTCCTCCATGGGCTCTCAATGGGCCCTGCAACACCCTTAAACCCAGACTTGAGGAGAATGCCCAGATCTCCTCAGCTCAGGCTTTCCCCATAGGCAGTGCCCCTCCCCTGCTCTGTGGCAGATCATGCTCCCTTCTACCCCCAGGGCACAGATTCAGCAGGGGACAAAAATGAAGGGAATGGGAGGTGACAAAAACAGGACTTTTAACGTCCTGGGAAGACTTATAGATTTCCTAGGATAGCTACTTCAAAAAAGGAAAATCCTAGGAAAACCTGGATAGGTGGCTACCCTAGCCTTAGGCCCAGATCCTCAAAGGTATTTAGGTACTAAAGTGAGGATCTGGGCATTAGATTGTATGCTTACAGGGCAGGGACTGTGCCATCCTGTGTATCTGGACAGTAGCTAGCATAACTGGGTTCCAATCCTGAATGGAGCCTTTGAGCACTATTGCAATACAAATAATAAAGAATAACACTATTATAGGCTGCATAGAACTATACTGGTTTTCAGAAAGTTAGAATATATTATTATCATAATAATAAACAATTGGCGGGTTGAAAATGGTGATTTTTTTCTGTTGGTGAAAAAATGTAATCAACATTTTGACCAGCTGTAATAATTAATACAAATATTTAATACGACAGAGAAAAGATGAACTAAAAATGAGGCAGGTGTCACTGACTGGGACGGACAATATTACAGAAAAATACAAAATGTTCTCCAATTTGCATATCCCTCGGGTAGCGCTCCAGGTTCAGCTAAAGGAGATATATTTCTCTTGATACTTTTTCATTCTGGTATATTGAATTGATTTGATTAAAACACTCAGTAGATGATTATTTCAACATATCTTTCCAATTCGCTCTAATATTTATCTGGATTTTATACAATGTGATGTGATTTTCACTAATATATGGATGTTACTCAGATTGGAAGCTCTTTGGGGCAAAGACCAGCTTTTTGTTCTGTGTTTGTACAATACTTAATACAACAGGGTCCATGACTGGGGCACATACATGCTACTACAATAAATAAATAAAAATAATAATAAATCATGATGAAAGGAATGCTGTAGGATCTTGAAACCATTTTGAATATTTGCATTTTTGTTACCCAAACAAAAATGTTGTGTGTAATATATATAACCCCATGAATTTATAAAAGGATTTTTCTCTTCAGTTTAGTCTACAACTCAGATTTTTTACTGGAAATACCATTTCATACCATGTGCAACACACAATGGGCAAATGTACAATACTATACAGTGCTTAATTCTCTGCTACAATGTACATCTTCCATGTTAATCCTGTATTTTAAACAGAGGTCAGCTAGCTGAGAGTAATTATCAAATTATTGATTTACTGTGTTACGGCTGTTTTTACAATTGCTTTAGAGGTTTAACTGTGCTGTTTTTCTTCCACGTCTCTTCTTGATGTTATCCCCCTATGGCACTGAATAAAGTCATGCTGTGTGAAAATAACTGAAGGGTCAAGCTAATGCAAAACATTAACATTGTGTAAATAAATACAAATAGCACCAAGGGGGAAATCCCCTGTGGTCTAGTTTATACCATATAACTTATCAAAACATAGCATATAAAATCAACCTTTTGCTATGGCTTCTAAGAATCCCATCTTAAGCCCGAACAGCCTTCTGGGATCAGAACAAGAAGATTATGTAACGAGTCTCCAGGTGTTGCCTGAGCAAAGAACTTTACCCTCATTGCTATTATGGTGTTTCCACAGTTTAATGAACTGACACAGACAGGAGTATGTGGCGGTTTGCTGGAAAAGGCCAGCAGGGAATGCCTAACAATATTGCCATGAAGGGCAGCACAATCAGAGCACTGAACACTGGACTGGGAGCTACAAACTCCTGGGTTCTCATCTTTGCTCTGACAATGGTAGCTTCTGTGACCTTGGGCAAGTCTCCTGTCAATTTCTCCTTCTCCTGGGACTTACAATTAAGTAGTTAATGTTTCTAAAGCACTCTGAAGATATAAATGCTAAGTATTATTACTACCCAGTAAACGCATACCAACCTATACCTCTAAAAAGAAACAAAAACCCTACCAAAACAAAACGTTGCACACACAATTCTCCCCCTGGGGAGAGGATGGGAGATACAGTCCAAGACACAACAGCAGAACACTTCTATGCTGGCTGAGACATTTATAGCAATTATAGGAGCCTCCAGAAGCTGTCTTCAGACATTGGGAGTTAGTCCAATGCATGTGATTAATCAGTAACTGGGGAAGAATCCATGTTCTTGTACCACTCTGTTTCCCCATTCATAATCTAATACCTGGTAGCACAATATTACCACCATTATGTGCAGCAAGCTAAAGGAATGTTGTAAATGGAACACCCATAAGTGCAGGGACTACTCTAGGTACATTGGCACTCTACACAAAGCCAGATCATGGTACCTCCCCATGTATGCTATTTCTCCCTCTGGCACCCATAGCTCTGCAGCGCCCCTTACTTCTACATCATCTCCTCTTCCAAATGTAGCCCCTGCTTCTGCTCAGTCATCTACAGCAGGCACTGTCAGTGCCCAAGGTGGCAGAAATTTAGTGGAACTGGCTGCAGCAGCATTTCAAGCGAGGCAACACAATAGCCAGTGTGAAGGCTTCTGCAGTGTATCTGAGACCCAAATGCATCTCTAGCAGATGAAAGAGAAATGACAGTTTTAGAGGAGGTCACTAAGTGGGCACTGGGCCGTAGAAGAATGGTTTGGAACTGACCCATAGATGAGTGGCCATATTGGGTGCAGATCACTCTAGTGCCCCAGACAAACAAATAGAGCCTGACCCAAACGCCACTGCTGTAAGTGGAAAGACTCCCATTGACTTCTGTGGGCTTTGGATCAGGGTCACACTGCCTATATAACTAAGGCTGCATCTGCATTAGTATCTGTATCTTAGGCCTGGTCTACACTAACCCCCCCACTTCGGACTAAGGTACGCAAATTCAGCTACGTTAATAACGTAGCTGAATTCAAAGTACCTTAGTCCGAAGTTACCGCGGTCCAGACGCGGCAGGAAGGCTCCCCCGTCGATGCTGCGTACTCCGCTCGCCGAGCTGGAGTACCAGCGTCGACGGCGAGCACTTCCGGGATCGATCCGGGGCACTTCCGGGATCGATCCGGGATCGATTTATCGCGTCTTAACCAGACGCGATAAATCGAACTCAGAAAACCGATTGCTTACATCCGGACCCGGATGTAAGTGAAGACGTACCCTTAGTGACTCACATGCTGTATATTGACCTGCCTTGAGGGAGAGGTGGGGGGAATCACTAAGAAGTGAAACTGGGTAGAGAATCATTTTGCCTTACTCTGATGCAGAGAGAGGGTGGACTGAAACACTAATCCAAACACCCCTAAACTTTGGGGAAAGTTGGATCCAAATCCAGAGGCACCTAGGGTCTGTCTCTTCCCTGTTCATTTCCCCTGGACTATCAGACTAGACTCAGGAAAGAATGTAGCCACTGGATGTATCTTTTAAAAAAATATATGTAATCTTAAAAGGAAGACTAAGAAAAGCCTAATTAAAAAACATCCATGGAGAGAATATCATTAAAGGTCTTTGTTTAAATAATCCACTGCCCCCAAAGAATACATTGTTGTTATTCTAGTATTTTTAATTCCTATTAGCTGGCACAGTATCATTTCTTTATACTGTGGGCCTTGTCACACCACAGAGGCTGTATTGTGCCATAGGTCTCATTGATTTAATTACTCCAGCCTGAATGAATGCAGTCTAACCTAGAACGGCTACTTAAAATGTAAATCAATTCAGTGATGCATAAAAATACCACACTGATAACAGGCGCTGAGAGGAACCTCTTGAGAAATAA